>NC_056530.1:35806715-35886287 GCF_019175285.1 Sceloporus undulatus | reverse complement strand
CCAAGCATTCACTTCTGATGGAGAAATGAGAGCGGCGGGCGGTGGTAGGGACTCACGCCAGCGTACCTTTTGGGGAAAGAGTGGAATTTCTTGACAGTTTGACTCCGAAGTCCTTGACCAGGAAGATGAGTTCCTTCTAAAGTCAAAAAGGGGAGATTCAGAGACACCATCCGTTCCCCTCCTCCGCACACAAAATTAAGCATCCTAAGTTCAAATTGACCCAACACACCTGAGTCGACTTATCCATGGATCAATTAAGTATTGTACTTTAAACTCTACCTTTTATTATTATTATTATTATTAATAATAATTATATAATAATAATAATAATATAATAATAGCCCTCCCTGGTGAAAGCAAGAATGTAATCCTGGAATAGCCTCCCTGAATATTTGCGGACTGCCTCTTCTCTCGCTAGTTTCAAATCTAAACTGGGACATTTCTGTTCGCCAAAGCATTTGGAACATCACACTGATCGTTTTAGAATTTTATATTTGATTGTATGTCAGCCGCATTTGTGTATTGCCTTGTATCTGTATAATGTGCTTATCGTGACTGTATACTTACATTTTATTATCTTTAGATGGTACGCCTTTGGCAGGTTTTGATGTCTTGACTTGATTGTTACTGGAAGGGCCATGCAAATTTATGGCCCTACAAATCATCATTCTCATCATCATCATCATCATCATCATCATCATCATCTCCTCTCCTGGAAATACTGACCCCAACCTTTCTACTCTCTCATCCATCCAGCCTTTAGTGTGAGCACAAACAGTTATGTCCTTTTGGAGTCATTTCTTTACTTTGTCCTTTAGACCCTTGTTTATGACCCTACATTTTACTCTCGACTTATCCATGGGTCATATCAGAATCCCTAATGCTGGCCCCCAAAACCTTCCCTGACTTTACATGTAGTCGACCTACAGTGAGGTATATATGATACAGTATACTCAAAAGTAACTTGTGATGATCAGGTTTTTTGCCTACAGGGATGGGTCAATAATTTTACCTGCCAACACATAATTATTACTGTATATACTCATATGTATAAGTCTAGAAATTTAGGTTAAAGAACTGACCCAAAAAACCTGAGTCAACTTATCCATGGGTCAATGTAAGTACTGTACTTTAACTCATATGTGTGTGTGTATGTGTATGTGTGTATACATGCATACCCACAGTGTGCCCTCTCTTAGTGGGGGATCCGTTCTGAATCCCCCCATGTAAGGGGAAATCCGCGTATGCTTGCATCCCTTGGAAACAATGGGATGACGCATCACAGGCTGTGCACCATTGTTTTTCTTACCGCACCGCTTCGGTGGTGTAAGCTGGAAGCTGCTATGGCGCAGGCGCGCTGTATGTACCTATTCCCGGGGAACGAAAACTGTATAATCTGCCCTGGAAGCAATGACCTCCTTCTGCTCTATCATCCATCCAGCCTTTGTGAGCACAAATAGTTACGACTACCAGATAGTTGTAGGTTTTTTGGCATGGTTTTCTCTGCTTTGTCTTTTACAACCTACATTACATGCCCCTACATTTACCACTGACTTATCCAGGGGTTATATCAAATACAATGCGTCCTTCCCTTACCTGTAAGAGAAATACCATATATGCTCGCGTCCCATATTAACGGAGAGGGCAGGGTATAACTAAGTGTTGTTGTTGTTAAGTTGAACCTCAGTGTGATGCTGCAGCAAAAAAGGCAAGAACTATTTTAGCCTTCATTAACAGAGGATAGTCCCAAGTCAAGGGACATACCGCCCCACTTTTAGGCCGCATCTGGGGAAGTGTGTTTGCTTTCTATAAGAACAATGCTTTCACTCTGTTTATATTTAGTGGTATTTAATAGGATAGTATATTGCTTTTTCACTATTTTCTTTTTTACAGTAGTTCTACATTTTTCAGTGTATGCTGCCGACTTGCTTTGGGTCTGACTGTATTGGGAAGAAGGCAGCACACAAACTCAAAATATATGGCATTCATTAAGCATTCATTCTACTAATGACTTTAGCAGCATTCAGTATAGAGGGATTATCATGCCTTTGTTACCACAAAAGTAAGAAAATGCAGGAAATGAATGCCATTATTTGTAAGTGTTAACCCCAAGCTCTGAGTATAAGGCATTACAAGGGCAGCAAGAGGGTGTTTATATCTGAATTTTGATATTTGTGATAGATTAGGATAAGTCTAGAGCAAGAATAAATAAATAAATAAATACATAATCTAAAATATAAATTGCCTTAATCTTAGAAACTGGGAGAGATCAGTAGATCAGAAAGGCGTGTTGGATGAATATCCAAATTATATGTTGCTTATAATAAACCTTTGTCCTGCTTCATTGCAGGGAACAGAACATACAAGGATTTTGATTCCAAACCAAAACAAAAAAAGAACAAGGCCTGTTACAGACTGCCAAAATAAGCTGCTTGGGTCTCTTTGGAGGTCTTGTTTAATGATGCATGCATCCTAAGAGATCCGGACGTGCACCAAAGCTGCCCTCCAGTGCTTAGGAATGGAGTGTGGCTTTGGTGCAACCTCCGGACTCTTAGGATCCATGCATCATTTAAACAGCTACCTCCAAAGAGACCCAAAGCAGCTTTATTTTGGCAGTCTGTAACAGGCCCAAGATTACAGAACAAAACACCAAATGCCACTCACCTCCTGCATCTCCATCGGGCAGATTTCCAACAATACTTCCGACGGTTTATCTCTGGGGACCCTAGAAGAGGAAAAAAGATGGATTTTGAAAACCACACAAAACATAACACGCAGAAGAGCTGCTCCGGATCAGAGCAGAGGTCAATCTAAACCAGCACCGTGGCACACCTTTGTCCCAACGTCAGCAAAAGATAGAGATATAGGCATATCTCAGTTAATAAAGCCTCCGAGAAAGAAGTTTCTTTTCACAAGTCTATTATTCCTATCCTGACCATCTCCTTTGCTTCCTCCTCCTCTGTCTAGCTGGAAGCTTTTAGCTGCATCAGCACTGGCAGAGCTGGAGATATTTTAGCTGTCTGTAATAAAGTCTGAGCTGGGAGAAAATGGAACTCCTCCTTGGGCTTACAATTACTTATAGACTAGAATCTTAGTCAATTAATTGACTCCAAAAATCCTGGATCGACTTATCCATGGGTCACATGCAAATCCTGCTTTAACTCTTATAAAAAGGGAACAATCCCCTGGTGAAAGGCCAAGAGCATCGTCTGTCCTGGAAGCAGTGACCCTTTCTATCTCTCATCCATCCACTTTACGATGGCACAAACAGTTATGGCCGCTGCAATTTTGACGTTCCTTGGCATTGTTTTAATTTTTCTTGTTTTAATTTTCTTCATCCTTAGATCCTTTGTTACATGCCCCTAAGTTTTACCCTCAACTTATCCACAGGTCGTACCAAATTCATAATGTGGCCCCAAAACCTGCCCTCAGCTTATACATGGGTCGACTTGTAGTGATATACTGGCAGATTTCGGGCAAGGTACAGTCAGCCCTCCTTATCCTCAGGACTTTTTATCCCCGGATTCAAACACAATATACAAATTTCCCATGCAAAACAAGTTTTTGCCTTTTATAGAGGGCACCATTTACAATGCCATTATTGAATTGAGACTTGAAGATTTTGGTATCTATGGGGGGTCCTGGGACCAAACCCCAGCAGACACCAAGGGCCCATTGTTATAAACAGAAGCTGGTGAACCATCTGTCAATGGGGTTGCTTTGATGAGAGTTCCTGTATGGCAGATTGGGGTTGGACTGGTGGTGCCCTTTGATTCTGTTCCAACTCTTACCATTCTATGCATTCTATCTTATTTAATTCTTCTGAATGTACTTTCCCCCCTTGTTTTTTAATTGCCTTTATTAAAGTGGGGAAGCCATTCTGACTTCCAATTCTAGGAAAAGATCAGGCTACACATATATAATTTTTGTAACAGAGCTGCTTTGAGAACCCATTCCAGCAATAGCCTGGATGTGAAAGCGGATGGGCAAGGTATGAAAGAAAAGAAGGTGTGAAAGAAAAAAAAAAACAAGCAGTAACTAAAAGAAACACAAATAGCACATAATTGCACTAACAAACTCCGCCCCAAGCCCTAAAAACCAGCCCAGACCCTACATCTTTGCAAAACCCCAACATAAAAAAAACTCCAACTTTCGTTTTCAGGCTGGTTTTCCTTTTTCCAAGCATGGGAAAAACCTGCCTGCCTTGCCCAAAAAGAGAAAAGATAACTCGAGACAGGACACAACTATAAATAACCGGACAATGGCTTTCTGACTCCTGACCCCAGGAGAGGAAAAAGATTTGGCCTAACGGATATGTGCTTTCAGAAGTCTCGCAGGCACATTGTGTTTAAACTCCGAGGGCGGAGGAAAAAACGTTGTTGTGGTTCCCACTTTTCCCGAAGCGGGTGCCCAAAGCACACAGAGACAAGGCTCAGCCTTTGCTTTCAACCAACGCGATAAAAACGAGAGGGTAGGAGGAGGAAACGGGTGAGAACTTCGTTTGCTTCACTTTTTTGTTGCTGGGTGCTAACAAAATGAAACTTCAAAGGGAGGAATGTAAGGTACTGCACTTAGGGCGGAAAACGAAATGCAGATATGGGGATGGGGGACACCTGGCTTAAGGAGACTTATACGTGGGGAAGGGATCTAGGAGTCCAAGTCAAGCTTGTTTTCTGCTGCTCCAGAAAACAGGACTGGAACAATGGATGCAAGCTCCAGGAAAGAGCTTCCAGCTCAACATTAGGAGGGAACATGCTTGACAGTAATGGCTGTTTGAAGTGGAACACACTCCTTCCTCAGAGTGTGGTTGCAGTCTCCCTCCTTGGAGGTCTTTAAACAGAGGCTGGATGGCCATCTGTCAATGGGGATGCTTTGATTGAGATTTCCTGCATGGCAGAATGGGGTTGGACTGGGTGGCCCTTGGGGTCTCTTCCACCTCTGGATTCTATGATTCTAGTCCTTAGTCCTGACTTATGGAGACCCTACAGCGACATCTGATGGGTTTTTCTGGCAAGTTTGTTCAGAGGGAGTTTGCCATTGCCTTCCTCTGAGGCTGAGGAGTGCGACTTGCCCAAGGTACACCAGCAGGTTTCCATGGCCATAGCCAGGATTCAAACCCTGGTCTCCAGAGTCATAGTCCAACACTATAAACCACTACACCATGCTGGCTCTCACTTTTTTGTTGCTAAGAACTTTCCAAAATTCACAAGTTCTTCTCTGAAGCACAGGGGAGAAATATATCAGTTGGCCCTCTGTTTTCGCGGGAGAGCTCTACGGGCCCTCTCAGCGAAACGGAGATGCAATGATATTCAAGCCCCATAGGATTGAATGGGGCATGTGCTCACAGTGTGCGCCACAAGACACGCTCCCTTGAAATTATAGAGATCTCCCTCCATGAGTATTCAAGACCGCGGATCTCAAGTCCATGAGAATGGGGGCCAACTCTCGTGTATATACACATAGTCTGTATGTATATATGTGTATGTGTGTGTGTGTGTGGCTATGCCACAGATTGCAGATAGACTGATAGATAGTAGATATGAAAGTGGAAGAAAGCAAAACTGACAATGCACCCATTCAAGCAGAAGTTTTGAATACATTGGCCCTTCAGATCCACAGCTTCGGATCTGCGAAATCAATCATTGCGGACTGTCACATCCAATATTATGACGTGGAGGCAATGTGAACACGGACATGTGCATGCTCATGACACCGCCATTTTTAAACATGTGGCTCAACCGTTCACTTTTTGTGCATCCGTAAGAAGTCAAAGGGCCATCTGTACTACTCTTTCCAAAATTCACAAGTTTCTTCACTAAAGGCAAGGGAGAAATATATACAGTCAGCCCTCCGTTTTCGCGGGAGATCCGTTACCGACCACCCCCCCGCGAAAACAGAGACTCACCAATATTCAAGCTCCATAGGCTTTAATGGGGTTGCGTGTCCCATTGAAATTAATAGGGTCGCCCCTTCATAATTCAAGATCTGGAATCCAAGGAGAACGGGAGGGGGACTGTATGTGCATGTTGTGTGTGTGTGTGTGTGTTGTCTGTATATGAAAGTGGAAGAAAGCAAAGCTGACACATTCCCATTTAGGCAGGAGGTTTTGAATACACTTGCCTTTGTCCATGGGCTTCAGATCTGCGAAATCCAATCATCTGCAGACTGTCACATCCAAATTATGACATGGAGGCAATGTAAACATGGACATGTATATGTTCATGACACTGCCATTTTAATAAATTTGCAAGTCTTCTTGCAATGATATTTGTCTAGAGGACAACATGTGTCTTCCTTCCTCTTCCTATGCCCCACATTTTATTTCTAAACAATCCTTGAAAGTAGGTATAATTTAACGAGATTGGCCCAAAGTCACTTGGTTCCAAGGGTGGTAGCACAGATTGGCTCTTTCCAAGCATATCAATGATTTCACCTACACCGCATTAAATCTTAGGCATACACTCCTACCCACTCTTTTCCAAATCCACAGATCCAAAATACTACTACAACCATGCTCATACATAACGCCAAGCCACAATGTGGTTTGATAAAAACCTGGGCTTGTTGTGAGCTAAACCAGCCTTTGCTAACAAGCTGTGTGTTTGTCAGTGAGCCACAAACGTAGTCTGAATCAACAGCTTATTGGAAGCTATCAGCTTGGATTGTTAATCATGGTTTGATATGGTCCAAACACACTGAAGAATAATCCAGTTTGAGACCTTAAACTGTCCTGGCTCAGTGCTAGGAAGTCCTGGGAATTATAGTTTATTGTGGCACCAGGCTCTCTGACGAGAAGGCTAAATGTTTCATAAAACAACAGTTCCCAGAATTGCCTAGCATTGAGCCGGGGCAGTTAAAGCGTCTCAATCTAGATTATTTTGGAGTGTGTTTTTGACCGTATTATCTAACCCACAAACATGTCTTCCCTCCTCAGCTGGCCTAACAAAATGGGCCAGAAATCAACAACCCAGAGTGTGGAGATAACCATGGTTTGTTGGCCACATGAATAAAAACCAAGATTAACATAAACCATGGTTTATCGTGACGTATGCACACACCAGCAGGAACCTCTTTCATCTCAAGGGCTGATTCAATTCAGAGTAAGCGGGGAATGATTCCCATCCACAAGATGGGACCAAAGTTATAAGCATACTTTATCTTAAACCTCCATCTGCCAAGAACAAAGTTTTGGGGGTGTGAGATTTTAATATTTTAAAATGGCATTTCCCCATACACTGTACAAAAAGTGGGAAACCATCTTACAATGGCGACTTGGGAAGGATTTGGGTTCTCTGGTGAATTTTGGGGGTCCCATATTAAGCCACCCATCAGCATTGCAAACCCATATTAAGCCACTTCTTCAGCATTGAAACCCAACTGCCCTCAATGTGCAATACATCCAAAAAACTACATGATTGTATTAGTCTGATTTCTTTTACCATCTACACACTGTGAAACGGTTTAGAAAATAGGTGTGTAAACCTACTGGATGTTAGCCGGAGCCCCCCCTTTGCAAGTTTATTGTGGGTCGGGGAAGTCTTCCCTCTTTGCCGTGCTCCGACCTGTCAACCGAATTAAAAGAGAAACCATTAAACCCTTTGCGTTTTAATCCGGTTTGTCAATCCGGTATTGTCAAACTCCTGTTCCAAATATGGGGCAAGATAAATGTGTCAAAGAGAGCATTCTTTTAAAATACATGTGGGGAAACTTTGGGCTGCGAGATGCTCGGACTGCGGCTCCCAAAATCCCCGGCCATTTGTTATGCTGGATGGGAATGATAGGAGTTGTAAGCCAAAAACAACATGTCGAGGCTTGAAACCTCCCATCCATTTATGCGGAATCCATCCCTAACTTAGCGCAGTAGGATAATGATGATGATGATGATTGATGATGAGATGATAATAATAATCTGCTTATCTCCGGGAATCCAAGCGGATAACAGCAGTAAAATAACATACAATTAAAAGTCCAAGCTTTGGTAGTAATGTAGTGGTGGGATTTTTTTTACCACTTTGGCCTGTTACAGACTGCCAAAATAAGCTGCTTGGGGTCTTTTTGGAGATACAGTATGCTGTTTAAATGATGCATGGGTCCTAAGAATCCGAAGCTGCACACAAAGCTGCCCTCCAGAGCTTAGGAATGGAGTGTGGCTTTGGCGCGGACCTCCGACTCTTAGGATCCATGCATCATTTAAAATAGCATACAGTACCTCCAAACAGGCCCGAAGCAGCTTTATTTTGGCATCTGTAACAGGCCTTACTTTTTCTACAGACTAAGATACTTCTTCCATATATAAAACCTGAGGATACTAAAACAATGACAGTAGGTGCCCATAGGGAAACCAACTTGCCATAGAGATCATAGGAGATCTTGCCCATGGAAACACTGGACAAGTGTTCTCTCATGTTTCCCTATGGGCAAGTATTCTGCAATGATTCCCTATGGGCAAGTATTCCCCAGTGGTTCTTATGGGCACGTATTCTCCTTGTTTCCCTAGTGGCAACCGTTTGTCAATGATTCTCTATGGGTAAATATTCTGTAATGTTTCCCTATGGGCAAGTATTCTCCAATGTTTCCCTATGGGCAAGTGTTCCCCATGTTCCTTATGGGCGCGTATTCTCCACTGTTTCCCTATGGGCAACTGTCATGATTCTCTATGGGCAAATATTCTGCAACAGCTCTCTAAGCAAGTATTCTCCAATCACGTTTCCCTATATTCTGCAATGGTTCCCTATGAGCAAGCATTCCCCTATGTTTCTTTAGGGCCGTATGTATTCTGTATGATTCTCTATGGCAAGTATGGTTTCCCAGAGGGCAAGGACTGTCATTGGTTTGAGTACGTCCCATACAGTATTGTTGGCCAAAACAACAGTAACAACAGATGACAGTTAACAGAATTTTGGGCCTTCTGTTGGCTTAATAAACACATCGCCGCAGAGACTATGATCCTGTCTATAATATATATATATATATGAACAGTTTCTTTCAAATAATATGCCTTGGTGTATAAATCAACACTTGAAGTCCTACTAAAGATACCTTTCTATCCATTTTGTTCTTTTTAATGATATCTATGCAATATAACATTACGTTTGCCCTTTAATGGATACTAGCAAGGTTAAAATTGAATGCTAGCATTTATACATTTTTGCATTTATGCTTTATAATTTGCATATAATATGGCATAATGATTTGTTATTGCTATTGCTTTGTTATTATTATATTTATTAGTATTATTAATAATATTATTCTTCATTTAATGTTTGTCCTTTAAACTTATTTAAAGTGCCTGTATTTTTTAAAGTTTAATTAAATTATTTTGTCTCCTTACGTATTAATTGTACATTTTTACTGTATTGTTTTTTTACATTTGTAGCTGCTTTCGATCCCAATTTGGAGAGGAAAGCGGAGATTAAATTATAAAATAATAAATGATGAATATAATAATAATATCCAGATGCATTGCCTTTGAAGAGAAAGCTGGGTCCCAGGATTATACTGACTCTGTGTGTGTGTGTGTGTGTGTATTATATATATACACCCACCTATTTATTGTTAGTTATATTTATACTAATATTTATACAAATATGTATATCAAATAGTAGTTTATAAATATTATATTTATCTATATTTATATAATATAGACAATATATATATAAGGTTAAGTGGTCTCAAACTGGATTATTTCTGCAGTGTGTCTGGATCATAATTACATCATGTTATTATAACCCAATTTTTTTGGGGGGGGGGAGGGATATAAATATAATAAATAAATTAATAATAATAAATAAATAATAAATATAATAATAATAATAATAATATATAATAATAATAATACTGCTTTGATGGGGAAGAGGTGCCAGGGCTCCTACCTTGCATTGGAGCCCAAGTTTCCTTGCAATGAACGAATGGGCTTCAGGTGAGTAGTAACGTCAACTGCTACTAATTGGCAGCAAACCCAGTGCCGCCATGTGCTGCCCTCGCGCATGCGCAAGCCGCTCGCGTTATGCAAATGTCCCGCCCAGGGACTGGCCAATGGCGTTCGCCGCGCTTACAGAGGGGCGGGGCGAGTTGGAAGGGATTAAGATACAGCCGCTTAAGGCGCGCGCCTCTGCTGCGTCCGCACTGCAGAGTTAATCAGGTTTCAGACCGCTTTTAACTGCCCGGGCTCAGTTTTAGGGATTTTTAGGGGGGGGGGTTAGGGATTGTGTTTATTTGTGGGCCCAGAGCGCTCTGACAATGTCCCTCAAAACTACAGACCCCAGGATTCCCAGCAATGAGCCCGGGCAGTTAAAGCGGTCTGAAGCTGGGTTATTTCTGCAGTGCGTGTTGTTGGATCCATTGGAAAGCTTGCAAGGGGTTGCTTGTACATTTGGGCTGGCCCCATAATCACTGTTTTGTTCCCTTTGTATATTATAAATATATATAGACATTTAGTTAAAAACATTTATAGAGTTTACGGTTTATAATACAAGAAATATATTTATAGCATGCAAAACAATAATGCAATACATATATACACACACACAATACAATAAAATACATATATAGCATACAATACAGTATGCATACTGTACCTTTATAAAATTTATAATATTATATATTATATTATACATACACACATATTAAGTTATAATTAGAACAAATTTAGTATGTTAGTTTACAAATGTTTACAAGGAATAAAAATATTTAAATATACAATGCAATGCAATACGTATACTATACTATATATATATAGATAAATATTATATTATTCCCATTATAATATTTATATAGATATGTATATATTATATATACATATTAGTTAGGAATATTAACAGTACAATGGAATATATTCTCATATACAATACATATATCATATATATATAGTACACAAAGATAGATAGATTTACAAATGTTATATATATTCATATTATATATCATTGTATGGTATGCTCTAAATATTGTATTTATAAATAATATATAATACAGTATTATATTGATGATATATAGATTTATAAAAATTTGGATTGGTTTACAAACGTTTTAATAAGAAAATATATTTATAACATACAATACAAATACTATATTCTAAAATTTAAGTTTGCAAATCTGGCACACCTACTTCTCGGATGTGATTTCACTTTGGGGCGTCAGGCTGGGTTTGTGCGCGGTTCTTAAAATGGAGCTGCGGAAAATTGGCACGCTCTCCAAAGGGCTTTCCTTTCCATGCTGTCTGACAGCCAGGGAGATGCTTTGGAGGGCCGACCCAACTGCTAGACACACGAGAGGGATCTAAAGCTGCATCTGCACTGCAGAATTCATGAGGTTTGTCTTGGAAGATTTTTGCAATCTCTTTCACAGAATCATAAAGTTGGAAGAGACCCCTAAGGACCATTCAATTCAACCCCCTGCCATGCAGGAATACACAATCAAAGCATCCCCGACAAATAGCCATCCAGCCTGTGTTTAAAGATTTCCAACGAGGGAGCCTCCATCACCCTCAAAGCTGTCAAACAGCTCTTACTGTCAGGAAGTTGCTCCTAATGTTGAGGTGGAATCTCTGCTCCTTTAGCTTGAATCCATTGCTCCATGCCTTACTCTCTGGAGCAGCAAAAACAAGCTTCCTCCATCCTCAATATCCCCCTTCCTTAGATAGATAGGGATTTCCTGCATGCAAACTATCCTCTCGCTCTCTCATTCAAACTCACTGTGGGACTTACACACATGCGCACACCAGCCTTCCAAAGCAACCAGGGCTGAGTCTCCCTCAGCCTGATGCTGTAAGTCGGTGGTTCTCAGTCTTTGGTCTTCCAGATGTTTTTGGATTTCAGCTACCGGAATTACTGATGGTTGTCCAAACTGGCTAAGGCTTTCTGGGAGTTGAAGTCCAAAAGGACCAAAGTTTGGGAAACACTGCTCTAGGTTTTAGAGTCTTAAGCTGTGATGCCTCAGATTGCCAGGTTGAAAACTACAGTGAGACCCTGTCCCATAAGGATGGTGCAAAAGAGGGAATTTCAGCAAGTGTTGCTTGTCACACAACCAGCGAATAAAAGGTTGTGGAGGGCCAAACCCAGTGCAAAAAATTGCCTCCCCTCTTTTTTTGTTGGCGGTGCTCTTGGTGGCATCAGTTGATCAATCAATCTTTATTTACGGTCAATAGACCCATCGAGGCATAGAATACCTTCGATCGCCTAAATGGAAAGGTTGCATGAACGCATGATCCAATATAAAATGGAGAGGTTATGTTAACATACATGAAAATACAGAAAGCTAAAAATGAAATTAAGTGGTCAAATGAGATTGTAACGTTGGAGATTGTTTTAATCATAGAATAGTAGAGTTGGAAGAGACCACAAGGGCCATCCAGTCCTATATTATCCATCCTATAATTATGACCTTATACATCTGGGAACTAGATTTGTGAGTCAGACTGCTTTTTTTAATACCGTATATATTTGACTTTAGGTTGACCTCATGTATAAGTTGAGGACACGTTTTGGGGTCAAAATTATGGATTTTGATATGACCCGTGGATAAGTTGAGGGTAAAACATAGGGGCATATAGCAAAGGATCTAAAGGATGAAGAAAGCAAAGCAATGTCAAAGAACTTACAAAGTTCCAGCAGACATAACTCTTTGTGCTCATTCCTAAGGCTGGATGGCTGAGAGAGCAGAGGGGACCAGTGCTTCCAGGATAGATTATACTATTGCCTTTCACCTGAGGATAGTTATTTCTTTTAAATAAGAGTGAAGGTACAGTACTTACATTGAACTGTGGATAAGTCCACTCAGTTTTGGGGGTCAGTTTTTTGACCTAAATTTCTAGACTTATACATGAGTATATACAGTAAGTCATTCTCTCTACTTTTAACAACCGGTGACAAAAAAAATTTGCAACCGGCAGAGTAACACTCATGCATTTGTCTTGCAACAGCAATTTCATATGAAATAATTCGGGGCCGTTCTGAATTATTTGAGTGGCATCCGAAATAGCCTGGTGGTGGTGTATGCTGTGACTTGCTTTGGATCATGTATCATGAGGTCTCTGTTTTGTCCCCCCATCAGTTTGGTCAGGCCCCACCTGGAATATTGTGTCCAGTTCTGTGCACCACAATTTAAAAAGGATGTTGAGAAACTGGAGCATGTCCAAAGGAGGGCAACTAAAATGGTGAAGGGCCTGGAAACCATGAAGCCCTATGAGGAGAGATGTAGGGAGCTGAGGACGTTTAGCCTGGAGAAGAGAAGGTTAAGAGGTGATATGGTTAAATACTTGAAAGGATGTCATATTGAGGAGGGAGCAAGCTTGTTTTCTGCTGCTCCAGAGACTAGGACCCAGAACAATGGATGCAAGCTCCAGGAAAAGAGATTCCAGCTCAACATTTGGAGGAACTTTCTGACAGTAAGGGCTGTTCGATGTTGGAAGACACTCCTTCCTTGGAGAGTGGTGGAGTCTTCTTCTTTAGAGGTCTTTAAATAGAGGCTGGATGGCCATCTCTCAGGGATGCTTTGATTGAGAGTTCCTCATAGCAGAATGGGGTTGGACTGGATGGCCTTTGGGGTCTCTTCCAACTCTATGATTCTATGAATACATCATACTCCCTGTAGATACCACTTTTATTTGTCAAGGTTATCCACTGACGTAATACAAGAAGTGTAACTTTTCTTACTTTCTTCAGTTTTGGCTTTGTAGAGGTGATCTCCCCGGAGGCAGCTCAGCAGGCAGTCCGGCAACTGAATGGGAACCTGCTGAACGGACGGCGCATCACTGTGGCTATTAAGGAGGAACGGAAAGTCCGCCAACCTCCAAAGGACACCCCAGAGATGCCGGTAAAAATGAGCGCTTCGCCAAATATTCAATTCCAGTTTTTCTTTTTCAAAAGCAAACTCCCTTTTTTTTCTTTCTCTCCACATTTTCCCCCCAATTTTTTCTTTCTAATTTTTAAAAACTTTTTCTTTCTAAAGGTTTGTTTCTGATTTAAAAAAAAAGAGAGAGAGAAAACCTCCAGATTTTTTTTTACTGCCCAATTTTTTATTTCCTGTTTATTCTTTGTCTCCCAATTTTTTCTTGCCAATTATTTTGGGGCGAACGTTTGGTCAGGGTTTGCTCTATATCTCCTATCCGTTTTCTCCCCCTTTCTTTCTGCATTCGCAACCGAAGACAAAATTGCGCAACCGACAGGCTGCGCATGGCCTTGTCGCAGAACTAATACAATTTAATAATAATAATAATACAGTTTATTTCTATTCCGCTTTTTCGCAAGGAATCAAAGCGAATGACAGCAGTATAAAGATAAAAACATGGTACGGTTAAAATTACACTAAAAAAAAAACCCAAAATAGTAATACAACTAGAACTGCTATTTGGACATTTCAAATGATCTCAAATGGTCTATATTTTAAAATGGAGGAAATGAACAAAACGCATTCAAGAAATATATGGGCATTGATATTGAACTTAACTCAGGTCTTATCTCCTGGTAGAAGGTAAAAGGACTAGCAGCTAGGACTTAGAATGAAAATGAGGTCCCCCCTGTCCTCCCCAAGCCCTCATTCCCCCAAAAACATTTCAGTGAAAAAATGGTTTTTCAGCCAAAAACACTCCTAAAGCTTTAAAGCATAGTTTAAAATAGCTAGTTGGGGAGCTACTCCGAAACAGCCTCAAACACACAAAGGCTTGGAAAGTGTCTGCGAGTGATGCAGTGACACTCCTGCACCCCGAACGGTGACTACGACTGCATCTGCACTGCAGAAATAATCCAGTTTGACCCCACTTTAACTTCCATGGCTCAATGTTATGGAATGACAGTTCCCAGAATTTAGTCGTAGTTGTGACTCCGGTGCCACAGCAAATTACAGTTCCCAGAATTGCATAGCATTGAGCCATGGCAGTTTAAGTGGGGTCAAGCTGGATTATTTCTGCAGTGAGGACAGCCCCTATGATGGCACTCTGCTGCTTCAGAAGAGTTGTAAGCAATTTATACCAATGGTAGTAGTAGAGGGAAGGCCTTCTGTGTGGTCCATGAAAAGCCAAGTAGGCTGCAAGTACGCAGGTGCATGTATTTCTCCTCTTAAGTTCCACATCACCTTATGGTTTCAGTAATACACTTGTCCCTCCATATTCGCTAGGATTAGGGGCACAAGACCCCCCGTGAATATGGGAAAACCGCACATAACCAAAACATCATGTTTTGACCTGGGAGGACACCTCTCTAGGAATCTCTAGGTCCTCCAGCGCAACTCTGTGGTCAACGTCCGACAGACACTGGGCATAGAACTGCGCTGGAGGAGCTACAAAGGCCTAGTAGAGTATCCTCTCTAGGAATCTCTGGGTCCTCCAGGGCAACTCTGTGGTCAACATCCAACAGACACTGACCATAGAACTGCACTGGAGGAGCTACAAAGGCCTAGTAGAGTCTTCTCTCTAGGAATCTCTGGGTCCTCCAGGGCAACTCTGTGGTCAACGTCCAACAGGCACTGGCCATAGAACTGCGTCAGAGGAGCTACAAAGGCCTAGTAGAGCATTCTCTCTAGTAATCTCTAGGTCTTTCGGTGCAACTTTTAGTTAAAGTAGACCATGGAGTTGCACTGGAGGGCCTAGATATTCCTAGAGAGTACATATTAATCCAATCCGTCAGTAATCAGATCCGCAAATATCAAAGCCGCAAATATGGAGGGATGAGTGTAATTGCTTTACAATAGTAAACTTCCAGTATTTTCAGGTCTGCACTCCTTCTGTGAAGTTGGTACAGAGATAAGACTCTTTCTAGACTTAACAGACCTCTTAACGCTTCACTTTAGTTTTGCTAAGCTGTCAGCAGAGCTGAAATCTGTTCTAAGAAGGACTAGAAGCTTAACTGAAAAAAATAAAACAGATCTTCAAACACCTATGTTATCTTTCCTGGAACGTCTTCATGATGATAGTAGATAGTGAAAAACAAAATGCACAAAATATACATAGTTCCCTATTGGCACAGAGGACCATAGTTGTCCATTTTAATCCAACTCTAAAAAGTTCCAGACTCTTCGCCACCAATTTAATAATAATAATAATAATAATAATAATAATAGATTGTTAGCCCACCCAACCACAAGGAATCCGGGTGGGTTTCAGCAGTAAACATTCATAGAAAATACAATAAAATTCAAAATGAGTTCCTTCCCAACCCCCATCCCAATACTAAAATTACAGTTAGATAATCATATTGTAAATAGATATAATTACAATAGCCTTATGAGGTAGGTTAAGCATGAATTTTGCCCACAGTTAGCCAGAAATGATACGTTTATCTTGCTTTTGAGGCGACGAGCAGCAAAACTGTGTGGGTTTTTCTTTTTGTAGGAGCTGGAACCTGTGATCTGCCAAAGACAAGGATCGGACTCTGGTGTGTTTCTCGCTGGGGTTTGCCTTTTAAAAGTTTCATTTCGTTCCTGTGGTTTGATTCATTTGATTGATCTCCCGCTCGGAAACTGTTCCTCAGAGCTGCCCTACAGTAGTAGTTTTCCTTAATTCACCCCAGGAATTTGCAATCTAGCAAAATCAAGTTGTTTGAAGGATAACAAGGTGATTTGGTATTTAAGGAATACAGGTGAGTTAATGGAGGTAAATCATAGAGTTGGAAGAGACCGCAAGGGCCATCCAGTCCAACCCCTTCTGCCATGCAGGAAATCCAGATCAAAGCATCCCTGAAAGATGGCCATCCAGCCTCTGCTTAAAGACCTCCAAAGAAGGAGTGTGTTCCACTGTCGAACAGCCCTTACTGTCAGGAAGCTCCTCCTAATGTTGAACTGGAATCTCTTTTCCTGCAGCTTGTATCCATTGCTCCGCGTCCTAGTCTCTGGAGCAGCAGAAAACAAGCTTGCTCCCTTCTCAATATGACATCCCTTCAAGTATTTAAACAGGGCTATCATATCCCCTCTTAGCCTTCTATTCTCCAGGCTAAACATCCCCAGCTCCCTAAGTCATTCCTCATAGGACATGGTTTCCAGACCCTTCACCATTTTAGTCGCAATGCATCCCTAGATGTTACTTCTTTAACAAAAAATTTGGTCCTAGAGGCAGATCTGATGTGGAAAGACTAGAAACATGTTCAGCATGTTTCGACAAACCTCTTACTCAAAATAACATACACTTATGCCCCTAAATTTTACCCTCAACTTATCCATGGGTCATAGCAAAATCCATCATTTTGGCCCCAAACGGGTGTTGCTTCTTATGTAATTGTGTGGCAAGCAAGGGAACGATACCCATCGCAAAAACCTCTCTGCCTGCTGCCCTGTTTTTGCAGATGCCATCCTAAAAACTGGAGTCCAGAACCCGCCTCCTTTAGAGCAGAAGGTCCATTATGGTGTTCCCATGGAAATGAGGTCAGTGAAAAAATAACTTGGAAGGAATGAGTTACAAGTAATTGTAGTTAGTTATTTGGGGCCAGCAATGGGTTGGGGGGAATCCGCTTTTTGGGTGTTGTATCAGTTTTTATTCACTGAAAGAAATTGGCAGCATGAGCTTTCATAGATTTCGGTCTACTTCCTCAGATGCATCTGGAGATGCTCCAGAGTGACCCTCTGGTCAACTTCTGCCGTTGAATAAAGCTGCTTTGGGTCACTTTGGAGGTATGCTGTTTAAATGCTACATGCATCCTAAGAGGCCAAAAGCCGTGCCAAAGCCATGCTCCAGTCCTAAGATCCTAAGGTTTTGGCGCAGCTTCTGGCCTCTTAAGATGCATGTGCCATTTAAACAGCATACCTCCAAAGTGACCCGAAGCAGCTTTATTTTGGCCTGTCTGTTCAGGCCCTTAGTCTGGATAGCAATAATTGCAGATTAGAGTAAATCAGAGAGTTACATTTTTTGGTTATAGGAATATATGCGAACCCTATGTTTCCAGTAGATATGGACCATAGAGTTGAGTTGGAGGACTTCTGTAAGCTTGGAAAGTTGATTTTTAGGCATCTGGAGATGCTCCAGACTAGAGCGACCCTCTGGTCAGCTTCTGCCGTTGAGTAAAAGTGTTTGGTAAAATAAAATTGAACAGCAATAATAAAGCGATGTATAGCAATTAAAAACCAGGTGTAACCAGTAATGCTGAAAACTAGCAAAAGATTGAGGAAAGCAGAACAGACAGATAAGTCTTTGGTGGATAGTGGAAACGTTCTACAATGGGGACATGTCAGTCCCCAGTGAAGATTTGGCAACCTCCTACAGGGTTTAGCAAATACTAAGCCTGTTTTATTTTAGTTACCTGTCTGTCTGTCTCCATGAAATTGAGTTTAAATTTTATGTTCTCGCTGCCTCTAGTGGGGCCATGATGCCGGATTAGGTGTTAAATTAGACTTGTGAATCTAGTGGCGATTCTTGCAAGTTCTTATCTTGAAATCCAGGGCTTTGGATTTGTCTCAGTGACCTCTGAGATCTCCTCCCTCTCTTGACTTGTGTGTGTCTGCATCACAGATGATATTTATCGACTAAGCAAACCCCTGTTGTGTTTGGATTCCCTTCTAGAAGTTTGTTTCTGCTGCATATGTTGAAGGACTGCTTCAAGGATGGGGACTGGCTGTTCTCCGTTTCCAAAGTTGTCGGCAAAGTGGGGCTTCTGGTGATGGAGTCGATGCCACAGACACCATATTTCTGGGCTATCATCCTTACAAAGGTCTGTGTTACCTGTCAGGAGTCTGGTTTATGGGACAGATGGGGTCACTAGTTTGCCCGCTGCGGCCAGGTTTATGGGACGGATGGGGTCACTAGTTTGCCCGCTGCAGCCTGGTTTATGGGACAGATGGGGTCACTAGTTTGCCCGCTGCGACCTGGTTTATGGGACAGATGGGGTCACTAGTTTGCCCGCTGTGGCCAGGCTTATGGGACGGATGGGGTTACTAGTTTGCTTGCTGCGGCCTGGTTTATGAGACGGATGGGGTCACTAGTTTGCCCGCTGCGGCCAGGTTTATGGCACGGATGGGGTCTCTATTTTGCCCACTGCGGCCAAGTTTATATGACGGATGGGGTCACTAGTTTGCCCACTGCATCCAGGTCTATGGGACAGATGGGATCACTAGAATCATAGAGTTGGAGAGTCCCTAAGGGTCATCCAGTCCATTCCCTTTCTGCCGTGCAGGAACTCTCAATCAAAGCATACCTGACGATTGGCCATCCAGCCTCTGTTTAAAGACCTCCAAAGAAGGAGACTCCACCACTCGGTTGCAGCCAGGCTTTATGTGACAGATGGGATCACTAGTTTGCCCACTAGTTTATAGCTCCTTTAAGCAGGACGCGAGGAACCATTTTACCTTTCAGAGATTTTTGGCCGTGTTTTTCATCATCCCTTGCTGGTGGGTGCCTTTGAAAGTCCCAGATGCTTGGAGCGGTGGTCATACACTGTCCCTTGCTTTTAACCAGAGCCATTTCTTCTGGGCCTGGAGAAGCAAAGCATTTGTTTGGGCAGCGAAACAGAGAACCACATCATGTACTGCAAAGCAGTTGGTGTCTGTTAATTGAACTCTAATGTACTTTGAATAGATTTCAGACAGTAAAAGAGAGTAGTAGAGTGTTCAACATTGCCTTTAGTGACCACATTGTGCCTTTAGTAACAGAGGGGAAGCAAGCAGAATTAGAAGGCGATGTTGAGAGCTAGCAATTTTTGTCTGGTGATTTGTTTGTCTGTGTGAATATTCAGTAGGACCTGAAATAATGCAGGGTGCTGTTTCCATTTCCAAAACGTAGGAATGCTATCAAAAAATGCAGAAGCTGTTCACGGACTTGGGGGCGGTGGAGTCTCGGTTGCCCTTTCTGACCAAGAAGGAGGCCCAGCGAGGGATGCGATGCTTGGCTGAGTGCACCGTGGGGGATGAAGGCAAGGCCTGGAACAGGTTAGAAGAATGGGGATTAATGCATGCTCTAGTCTTTGGTCAGTTCCACACTGTGACGACAAGTTTGTGAGGCTGGAGAGGGCTGTTTGCGTGATCAGAAGCTTAGAATCATAGAATCGTAGAGTTGGAAGAGACCCCAAGGGCCATTCAGTTCAACCCCATTCTGCCATGCAGGAAATCACAATCAAAGTATCCCCGACAGATGGCCATCCAGCCTCTGCTTAAAGACCTCCAAGGAAGGAGACTCCACTACACTCTGAGGAAGGAGTGTGTTCCACTGTTGAACAGCCCTTAGTGTCAGGAAGTTCCTCCTAATGTTGAGCTGGAATCGCATTTCCTGGAGCTTGCATCCATTGTTCTGGGTCCTGTTCTCTGGAGCAGCAGAAAACAAGCTTGCTTCCTCTTCAGTATGACATCTCTTCAAATATTTAAACAGGCCTATCATATCACCTCTTAACCTTCTCTTCTCCAGGCTGAACATCCCCAGCTCCCTAAGGCGTTCCTAATAGGGTTTCTGGACCCTTCACCATTTTAGTCACCCTCCTTTGGACATGCTCCAGTTTCTCAACATCCTTTTTGAATTGTGGTGCACAGAACTGGACACAATATTCCAGGTGGGACCTGACCAGAGCAGAATAGAGTGGCACTATTACTGCCCTTGATCTAGACACTATACTTCTATTGATGCAGCCTAAAATTGCATTGGTCTTTTTAGCTGTTGCATTGCACTGCTGACTCATGTTCAACTTGTGGTCTACTTGGACTCCTAGATCCCTTTCACACGTATTTTCATTCAGCCACGTGTCCCCCATCCTATATCTGTGCATTTTTGTTTTTCCACGATCCAAATATCTAGCTGGCCTTCTGCAGAAATGGTACCCTGGGCAGGATGCAAAGAAAAAGTAGAGCCTTTCTTTTCCCTCCTTTCTGGACTCTTTCTTTTTCTCTCAGGTGCTGGATATTTGACAAGATTGAAGATTTGGCCGTCGTGTTCTTTGTGGACTTCGGCTGCTCTGCTATGCTCCCCTTGACCTCTCTGCGGAAGCTGGATATGGATGAGTTCTGGTCAATAAGCCCTTTGGCACAGCCCTTTATGCTCCAAGATGGTAAGGGAAGAGCCATAATCCGGAGAGCACAACACACACTTTGCAAACTGAAGGATTTGGTCCATCTGGGTGATCTGCCAGATGATACTGGGATCGTAGCTCCCATTGCCTAGAATCACTTGGAGGGTTGTACATAGAGATCTTGTAGTACCTTTGAGACTAATTGAAAGAAAGAAATTGGTAACGTGAGCTTTCGTAGACTTCAGTCTACTTCCTCAGATGCATTAGTCCAGCGCACCTTTTTACAGCCAAATAGCATCACCTGTGCTTTGCAGCATACTCAGGTTAGACCTGGGGCCAGGAAAAACTGCATCAAGCAGCAGTCAAACCCAGAGGAATTTTATACAGTTTTGTTGTGTGCCTTCAAGTCGTTTCTGACTTGTGGGGACCCTTGTCATGGTGTTTGCTGGGGCTGAGAGAGTGTGACTTGGCTGAGGTCACCCAGTGGGGTTCCATGGCCGAGTAAGGAATCAAATCCCAATCTTCAAAATCCAAGTCTTACTCTCAAACCAATTATTATTATTGTTGTTACAGTGCACCTTCAAGTCATTTTTAATTTATGGTGACCCTAAGGCAACCCTATATGGGGTTTTCTTGATATGAAATGTATATTTTAAGCTTTCTATGTTTTTAAATGTTCTACTGTTTTGATTATTTTAATTGTTTTTAAAGTGCTGTTTTAATACACACACACACACACACACACATATATACACACACACACAGTGGACCCTTGTTATCTGCTGGGGTTTGGTTCCAAGATCCCCCATGGATAACAAAATCTGTGGCTGCTCAAGTCCTATTAAATATAAACAAATAACAAAATGGTGTCCCTTATTAAAAATGGAAAATCAAGGTTTGATATTTGAAATTTATACTTTTTTTTGAGTATTTTCAAACTGTGAATGAAATAAATAAATGAGAGGAACCTATTCTGCTCTCTGAGTGCGCAGCGGTTAAAATGCCGGCACTGCAGCCACTCACGGCCGCAAAGTTGCAAATTCGATCCTGGGTAGGGCTCCATGGTTGACTCAGCCTTCCATCCTTTCGTAGGTTGATAAAATGAGTACCCAGTTTGTTGGGGGCAGTGGGCTTACACATTGTAAACCGCTTAGGGAGTGCGTAAGTGCACTGGTAAGCAGTATAGAAATGTACTTGCTATTGCTATAGGGGCACAGTGCATTGAGTGTCCTGGGAATAGGGCATAGCTGGTTTGCTGGAACATCAAAGAGCATCACTCCATGCAGGATTTTGTGGCCACTTAGATTGGCACTGGAGAATTCCTTTTGACTGAGTTTCTTTCTCTCTGGTTATAGAGGTTCTCCCATCTCAAATCATGATGAGACAAATTTTGGAAGGGACAGTGGTCGGTCCATTAGAAAGAGAGGTAAGAAGAGGCTGTTGTCTATCAATGGGGTGGGGAACACATAGTGCCAATGTGATGTCGAAGGCTTTCATGGACAGCATCCATAGCTTTTTTGTGGGTCCGTGTTCGGGAAGAGTTTATTCCTGATGTTTTGCCAGCAGCTGTGGCTGGCATCATTTTCTCTGAAGATGCCAGCCACAGCTGCTGGTGAAGAGAGATTTCTTTCTCAGGTGCCAGCCACAGCTCCTGGTGAAACGTCAGGAATAAACTCTTCTAGAACACAGCCTCAGAGCCTGAAAAATCCACAAAAAAACCCTATATAGCACCAAATTTGGCCCAGTCTGGCTTCCTAGATAGATGCCATTGCCCCTTCCCCATGACACCCATCATTTACTCTCAAGCCTTGTTTCCTCCACTTCCAAGTTCTGTGTGGTTGAAATCCCTCTCCTGAGGCTCAGATCTTAGCAGAAAGAGGTTGAAGTGAGAATATGGAAAATACTAGCTTCACCCACCACAGGGACATAATACACATCCCTGAATTTAAAGCAAGTTATCCCGACCCTTGTAGATATATTAACATTTCTTCTTAATGCATTTCTTTCAGCCCCAGATTTTGAAGTTCACTCTCCAAGCGCACTAAGAGGACATTGTGTGAAGTTGAGAGAGGCTCCTGCGCACTTCGGAGTCATGTACAAATTCAGCAAGCTTATGTAAGCCTGCGGATACTGTGCTTAAGATTCATTGATTGCATCCCAAACTTTTAATTTGTCTTTGGTTTTTATAATAGTTTATGATGGATGAGGAGCGTTTGGTCTCTGCAGTGTTGGACTACAACACCCATGATTTCTTTCCATAGCTATGTTGGGTGGGGTTGATCTAGCCAAAGGTTCCCCATTTCTAGTTTACAAGCTCTTTGGTTCGGAATATTAGGGGTTCTCTTTAAACAAGGCAACTTCCTTTTGGGAAAGAAAGTTGGGAGAGCATTTTTGAGCCAGCAGGAGAGGGGCAAAGTAGTAGCCTCTAAATGCTAAACTGCAACTCCCAAAATCCCTGGCTAGAATAGCGGTTTGAATCATAGGTTGTGCTGGCTGTGTGCCATTATAAATCTTGTTGAATCATAGGTTGGCCACCCTGAATGATGTATCTGTTTCATGCCGTTTTGTCAGGACTATCGATTTAGAGGTAATCTGTTTTTGTCCACCCTATTTCTGAGTTTATTAAAAAAAAGGCTATGTTCTTGACACTTTCTTGCTTTGCTTTTTATCTAAGAAAATACACCTGTGTGTGAATGATTCTTGAACTATAGTTTACTTTTTCTTTAGGATGGTGCAGAACTAGGTGCTGAAAATGTGGATAAGGAACAGGTACTTCTTTGGATGGCAATTTCCCCAAAAAAATTTCAACCAATATGCTGGAAGTTGCTACCCAAAAACATAACTCTTTGTCTTCCAGCCAGTGTGAAAAAATTACTTTTTTGGACCACAGCTTTCAGAGTTCTGGAAGTTACAGGCTAAGAAAAGTAAGGCCTGTTACAAGACTGCCAAAATAAAGGGTTCTCTTTGGAGGTATGCTGTTTAAATGATGCATGCACCCTAAGAATCCGGAAGCTGCACTCCAGCACTTAGGAATGGAGTGTGGCCTTGGCACGACCTCTGGACTCTTAGGACCCATGCAACATTTAAATAGCATACCTCCAAAGAGACCAGAAGCAGCTTTATTTTGGCAGTCTGTAACAGGCCTACCTTTCCTATCATCTGGCTGTAAGGTAAGAGTGCTAAGGAACATAAGTTGAAGAGCTGAGGCAATCTGTCTGTCCCCAGCTAGCTGCTTTTACGGACAGAGATTAAGACCAGGTCCCCTTCAAATTAACAAATGTAATTATTCTCCAAAGATACATTTTCCCCCATACACATCCATCATACACTGTAACCAAAAAAAGGAGAAAAAAAAGCAGTGTACATGAAAATAAGAAAATAAATTAAATCCGTAGCAGAGGGAGAGGCGGAGGTGCTCTAAGACTGCAGCGGAGCCGGAAGCTTCCAGCGATACAAGAGAGAATTGAGTTTTTTGGGTTTTGTTTTTTTGTGTGTGTGGTGTGTGTGGTTTTTAATAAGAGTGACGGCCAGTCGCCTGCCAGCATGGGTCCAAGCGAGGAGGCCAGGAGCTCAAGGCCCAGCTGCTCGCACAAAAGTTTTAATAATCCCGTCAAAGTCTTGTCAGAGATGCTTGACATAAGTCTCACAAAGCGGGATTTGGAGTCCTGTCCTGGAGGAGGAAGAGGCTTCCTTTCGTGATCCAAAAACAGCGTTCGGCAGGAAAGTCTGGATTGGTCTGTGGCTCCTGCTCAGGCATTTCCATGCTAGCCGTCTTCTTTGGGTGGCGTGTACCATCCTGAAGAATAAAGACAGTTTGGTTACACATCTATTTAGTTACAATGGCCTGTTACAGACAGGCCAAAATGTATTCTTCCATCTATCAGAAGGCTAGGAAAGTGTCACTTGTTTGCCTTGAGGGATAGAACCTTATTTGCTTTTACCCAAAGAGATCTGGCCAGCTCATTAGAATCTATTCACAGTGCCCAAGGCTCTCCTAATTTACAAGGCTATTTAGTTTTAACATACACTGAAAGATGTGTTGCCCCTCATTTTGGAAGAAAGATAAAACAAACTGCACAGCCCATTTGTGATCCCTCTATCACAGAGCTGGAAAATTCTGTGGGCTTCTAGTGGTGTTGTTCTCTGCCTTCAAGTTGTTTCCAACTTATGCTGACCCTATGTTGGGGTTTTCTCGGCAAGTTTCTTCAGAGGGTTTGCCACTGCCATCCTCTGAGGCTGAGAAAGCGTGACTTGCGAAAAGTCTTCTTGGAGGAGAAATGATCTTTCTCAGCCTTAGGGCTCGTTCCCACTGGCAGAATAACACAGGTTGTGATTCAGACCCGCTCCGTCTCTGTAACCGATTTCAAAAGATCCCTCGTTCTCACTATAAAAGGGGATTTATTTTTATGGCATTTGAATTGGTGTAGTTACAAAATCATACAATCACATGTTCTTATATCTATCATGTATTCCATCAATCGCATATTCTATCACTTTGTCCCTCCCCTCAGAAAGAATTGATTCTGATCTGGCATTCCCACTGTTAGGAATCGTGTCAGAACCAATTCTTCTCAAAAGAACTACCAAAAAAACCCTTGGCTTTTTGCTTTTACTCCGCTTTACTTCCCTGGAATTGATCCAACAAGGATCAGAATCGATTTCCAGTGGGAACTAGGGGCATATACCCCGAATCAGGAATCAGAGCTTATTGTAGTGGGAATGACCTCTTAAAGGATGGCAATGGCAAACCCTCTCTGAAGAAACTTGCCAAGAAAACTCCAGGATAGGGTCACCATAAGTTGGAAACAACTTGACGGCAGAGAAGTGGGTTTCTATGGCTAAGCCTGGATTCGAACCCTGGTTTCCAGAATCCTTGTGCAATGTTAACACCAGTACACCACAATGGCTCACAGAGGTTACTGAACTGCAATTCCCATTGTGCTTTACCACTGACTAGGGCTGCTGGTAAGTGGAGCGCCACGTGTTCCCTACCCTTGTTTGGAAAGGAGGTGCTGGGGCCTGAGCTTCTGCTTTGCCACTGGGCTATGGTTCCAGTGGAAACCAGTTGTGATTTCTAGTCCCCATGCTAACCTCAGTCGTAATGACCAGGTCAGTCCTCTCCAACAAGACCCCCAAGCCATGACTCCCATACTCTGGATTAGTAAGGAGAGGAATCACCCCAAAGGGTGCTCAACAATGGATGCTTTTCATCCTGGAGAGAAGTGACCAGGGCAGAAAAGTCAAATGCACAGATATAGGATGGGGGATACCTGGCTGAACGAAACTTAAGTGTGAAAGGGATCTGGGTGTCCCAAGTAGACCACAAGTTGAACATGAGTCAACAGTCCGACTTAGTGTGGATTCCTCCTCTCTGCAAATGCAGAATACACATTTGTGGTAGGTACCAATGGAGCAGTTGCTGCTGCAGTTGAAGTGGCATATGGGGCATGTTTCTAGGGAGCACTTACATTCTGCATCCCATGGAGAAGATGTGGGAAGCCTCAGACCTATGAGGGACAAATGTGACCCTCTTGGACTTCCCCAGACAGCTATGCCTCCCTAGTAACACCACCTAAGCTTATGTTTTCCCTCCACTCCAGAAGGTTGAAATGCTTCTCCACAGGCTTATTCATGGACAGTAAGTGCCTTGGTGACAAAAGCTGTCTATTTCAAGCCTCATGACTATCAAGCCAACATGAAAACTAGGCTGTGCTCCCTGGATCCCTTGCACAGGACAGTTTATCCTCGTAAGAGTAAAGCCACACAAAAGGGGTGATGGAAGCAGGATGGGTTCTGGGGTGGCATTAACAATTTTCTTTAAATGTACCAGCCACTCAGTTAGTGCCTGTACAGGTCAAGTGCAAATCTAAAGCAGAGCTGGGGAATCTTCTTTTGGGGGACTTCTATTCCCAGAATCCCCATATCAGCATGGGCACTGCCCATGATTGTCAAGGGACTCTGGGAACTGTAATCTAAAAAAGAGTCATTTTCCAAACTCAGCCTAAATCCAACTAGGATTTCCTTTACTGCTCAAAATACACCTTTGCAACTCAGAATCCTTCATGCCACTTACAGGTTTTGTGGAATGTTTCTCATTCCATTTAGACACAAAGAGTTTGAGTGGCTCCATGTCGAGCTTAAATCCCTCCCGCAAACACTCAAAAGGTGCTAGTACTCACCGTTCTTCTCATGGATCTGCACCAGGGACTTGTAGGACTGCTGGGCTCTTGTCAAGCTGTACTGGTTCTGTTGGGTAGGGAGAAGTAGATAATCATTAAATACTCGACAGTTCCCTTCTTTGCACTAAATACTCTTCTGCTCCACTCCACCCTAGATTTAGCCCTCCAGACCTTTTCCGCTTCCATTTCCCTCAGTTGCTTAACTATAAGCCACACCAGCTGGAAATTCTTGGGAGTTCAAAATGGGATGGCCAAAGGTTTCTTGCACTTCTAGTTAAAAAAGAATTGGTACTTGCTCCTCTTTCCTGTCCCACAGAAACATCTTCAAAGAACCTGACATATACCTGGAAGCAGGTGCTCCACTCTAACAGGAAAATCCTTCAGCAAAACTTGCACTTCTGCAAGCAGTGAAGAAAAGCGACCACTGAGCTGTTGTTGGGCTGCAACCCCCATAACCTTTAGTAGCTATGCTGAGTAGGGCCAATAGGACGAAAAGAGCAAAAACATCTAAAGAGGCACAACCACACACCTGATTTCAACCATGAAACTTTCTCTACATGGTTTGGTAAGCAAGGTGTTTGTTAAAAAACCCTCAGTTGCTTAACTATCAGGCACAGCTGAGCACTGTAATATGCCCCCTTATGATCTGTTACCTATCTAGCCCATTATCTATTCTTCCAAGGGTCTCTCAGGCCAAAAGAGATCCTGTTCACCTCTGCTTCCTGAGTTTCCTTAGCTGAATGGTCAAGAGATGATGTTGGACTCTCCATATGGAAAAATACAGGTCTTAGTGCAGAGTTGTAACCAGGGCTGAAAACCTTTAGCTGACTAAGAACAACATGGCATTCCACCACCCTTTTCTGTGCGCAGCTGACTTTTACTAGCAAAACTAGCATCTCTAATACTTGCAGGCACCTCTAACAAAGGCAGCAGGAAAGCTGAGTACAGCACACACAGTTCTGCCATGCAAAAGAAGGAAACAGCACAGGAGTTGTCATTGGTGCCTCTTAGCATTTGCTGCCTCCGACAGTTTGCTCATTCTGTCCGATGCTAGGACTGGCTCTTCTGATTCCCAATAAATGGGGCCCTTCACTAGGCACATCTCCAAGAGCTGTATCTGCACAGATTGGGGAAGGCTGGCATAGACTACGCAGAAATCCAGGTCAATAGTTTTCTCCAGCTTTAACAATGAAATTGTGATCAAAACCCAATTCAATGCAAGTATTAATCTAAACTGCCACAGCCATATAAACAACTGAATCAAAATCCGAGTCAAAGCTCTATCATCCCCTCCAGGTAAGGTTGTTTGGACAAGCTGTAGCCCCTCAGCATGTTGCCAGACTGCAACACCCATCAGCCTCTAGCCAGTGCAGCTTAAGCTGGGGCATGCTAGGAGCTGCAGTCCAACACCTGGAGGGCCACTACTTGGCCAGCCCTGCTCCAGAGCTTCCAACTATGCTTTAAAAGATCTTTATGAATGTTTTATATGATTAGAAACAGTTCTCAGTAACATTAATTCACACCATACCCATAAAAAGGGAAATGTCTAATTAGCAATTTGTAAATCGCTCTGATAGCATAAATAAATAAAAATTATTATTATTACTAGAAGAAGAAGAAGAAGAAAAATGGAAATTATTGTTTAGGTAATCAGGTGACATGAGGATACAAGCTGGATTTGAGCATTTAAATTATTTCACTTAATAATGAATAGAACTATATGGTAAGATTATTTTGTGTATAGTAATAGTAATAAATTAATCATAGGTCAAAAGGTGGAAAGTAGCAAGTCACTTTCCAACTACGGACATATGGCTTCAAGCAGAGAAAGAGGGACAGCCTGACCCACCCAGCCCCGACTTACTTTGTTGGCGCCAAACTGGACTCTGGCTTTGCCTTTCACCAATGTGGCACTGATCTGCATGATCACAGACTCTACTGAGTAAGCGCTGCTCCAGCCCTAAAAAAGAGTGGAGGCAAGATGTGGGCATCCCACTGCCCTGAAAGCAGGTCCCAGCTCAGCAAGACATGCTCCCAAAGCCTTTCCCTCCATTGCCCTTGTGACTGCTCACCTGCTTTGTTAGAAGCTCCATGCAAATGGCTCCTCCACCCAGGACATACCTTAAAGAAAAGGAAAACACCCACAGACACATATGTAGGTTAGTCAAGCAGCTGAGGGGATAAAGAAAGCAGCCTACTCCCCTTTCAAGCCTCTGGCATACAATTGTCTCTCCCTGCCCCAAGGATTCTAGTGGTGGCTTGCAGACTAACTGAAATAAAGAAGTTGGCAGCATGAGCTTTCATAGATTTATGCCTTATGAGAAAAGACTTGGGGAGCTGGGTATGTTTAACGTGGAAAAGAGATGGTTAAGGGGTGATATGATAGCCCTGTTTAAATATTTGAAGGGATGTCACATTGAGGATGAAGCAAGCTTATTTTCTGCTGCTCCAGAGAATAGGATCTGGAGCAATGGATGCAATTTACAGGAAAAGATATTCCATCTCAACATTAGGAGGAACCTCCTGACAGTAAGATCTGTTTGAGAGTGGAGGACATTCCCTTGGAGAGTGGTGGAGTCTCTTTCCTTGGAGGTCTTTAAGCAGAGGCAGGATGGCCATCTGTCAGGGATGCTTTGATTGTGAGTTCCTGCATGGCAGAATGGGGTTGGACGGGATGTTGGGTCTTTTCCAACTCTATGATTCTATGACTTCAGTCTACTTCCTCAAATGCATCTAAGGAAGTAGACGGAAGTCTATGAAAGCTTATGCTGCCAACTTTTTATTTCAATTAGTCTCCAAGGCCTATAAGATCTCTACATACTGATTCTACAGACTATCACAGCTATATCTTTGAATTCTAGTGGTGGCTGCCAGTCTCACTTAAACCCCATAAGATGCTGTTGATAGTCTCATCGATGAACCCCCCTTAAGAGAACAAGCAGACATAACCTGAGTGGGGCTGCTCCACTGCTGAAGAAACAATAGCAGCATCCCCCTGGGCTTGAGTCCCCCCTCTTATGACCAGGTGGGTCCAGCTATGGTATCATGTCTTATCATAATATATCATGTCTCTCTAGCCATCCATCTCCATTGTGAGATTTTGGGGCAGCACACCATTAAAACAATCTAAGCAATTCAAACAGTGTGGTTCCCGGATACAACAAAAAGCTTTTTGCGGCTTCTTTTTGCACCCCGGAAGTGGCGCCACAAGTGGCCAATGGCGCACTTGCGACATCACTTCCGTCGTGGGACGTGTGGACGCTATGCGTCTGTGACGTCAAGATGGCGGTGCCCGTGTAGAACAGCCGCTGCCATTTTGTACACGCCGAGTGCGTACTAGGGTTAGGGGCGTCCAGAAAGGACGCCCCTTTCTAACCCTAGTATGTGCTCGGCACGTACTTTATGCCCGTGCGGAACGGGCCAGAGATAGCTTTCTGAGGCAGGCCAAAGTGGTCCTGAGAGAAGCTAACAAGTGAGGATACCAAAGGCTAATCTGGCAGCCATTTCAAAGAGTATTCTCAGCATTATTTATTTTATTTATTCTGCACTAAGCTCACTTGTATTTTTTCACAAAAAAACCTAGCACTTTTTACACAGGACACAGAACTTTCTGCACAGGAAAAAGTCTTTCGCCACAGAAATATTATATTTAAAAAACTACATTTAAAAAGTGGATTTTCTGCAAAGAAAAAAAATTCTGCTCTCAGCATGATCCAACAGACAAGGAGAAGGCACTTACCCTCCTGACAGCACAGGAGAGACAACTCTTACGAATGGAGGGTCAAAGGGAAAGTTGTCCTGAAAGAAAGAGAACAGAGAACCTGAGCATGTCACTTGGCTGTTCCCTAGTATGGGTTCAGACCCCATGGGTTCAGACCCCATACTACAGTTGCAGCTGATACTGCCGCTGCTGCCTGCTAGCCTGACCTTAAAGGTGAAGTTGAGAAGAATGAAGTCAGTCCCCTCTTTCTCCTTGAGGATTTGTAGATCACTGTGCAAGGCGCTGTCCTCGTCCACCCTGAAAGAGACAAAGTGCATGCATGAGAGAAGAGGCGGCTAGGTGATCAAACCTAAGGGACCCTCCCTCCAAGCCAAATATAAGCTAGCTTCTAGAGCAGCCTTCCCAAATCTGGGTCCCATTCTCCAGATAGCTGACCAGTGTGATGTGGGAGTTGCAGCCGAAGTAGTGCTAAGACCCAGGTGGAAATCTAGCAGCCTTCCAGATGTTGGAAAACTGCAACTCCCAGCACTATAGTGCTTAAGAGATGCTAAGAACTGCAACCCAACATCTGCTCAGGTCCAGGCTATTTGAAGGATGGTATCTCCCTGTACAAGCCTGCTCAAGCTCTAAGACAGTGATGTCCAAACTCCGACCCTCCAGGTATTTTGGACTTCAGCTCCCAGAATCCCAAACCAGTGGCCAAGGTGGCTGAGGCTTCTGGGAGCTGACGTCCAAAACAACTAGAGGACCAGAGTTTGGACATTTGCTACTCTAAGACTCTACTCTAAGGGGAGACCTTCCTTTCACCTCTGCCTCCCCCTTTCCCAAGTATGTTTTGTGGGTAGAAAGGAGGGCCTTCTCAGTGCTTGCTCCTGGACTTGGAAACACCTTCCTAGAAAGGCTCCCTACTTGCTCTTCTTCAACCACCAGGTGAAGACTTTCTTATTCCATCACACCTCTTGCCAAAAAAATTAGGAAAATTATTATTATTATTATTATTATTATTATTATTATTATTATTATTTGTATCCCGCTCTTGTCCCAGGACTATTCCACCAGGCTGTGGTATAGATGGATGCAGGCTATTTGCTGACTTTTTATATTCTCTCTTTTAATGAATTTTAAATGGTTTTAAAACAACCAGTTTTAAAATAGCATACACATACAGATGTTTTTGCATGATTTATATCTGTACTGGTTTTAATAATTGGTTAGCTGCCTCTAGTCCTATTGTTGAGGGGAAAGGGATATATATAAAAGAATATATCTTTTATATGTCTCTCCATGGAAGCCAAGATTATTGAGGCTGTTGTACTTTGGCCACATCATGAGAAGGCATGACTCATTAGAACCACCAAGGAGGCCTATGAGATATTTAAACAGAGGCTGAATGGCCAACCATCAGAGGTGTGGTATTGGTAAATTCCATTACTGATCAGGTTAAACTAGATGATCTCCAATGCTACCTTCAATATTAACAATCTATGTGTCTGGGTGTGAATGTGTTTGTTTTCAAGATTGAGGTGCTTATGACTCTCTCCCTAGTCCAGGCAAGATTTGTGGCTGGGTTTTTGATGGTTTCTAGAATGTAAGGCACCCGGCCAAGCTGTGCACACAGACCGAGGCCAACCCATCCCGTCCCTAGCTCTTACTTCAGGAGTTTGACATTCCAGTCGTACAGGCTGTCATTCACTAGTTCAACTGCATAGTTTCCTGTGGATGACAGAAGGAACGGGTTAGTCCCACTGAAATCTGGAGTCCTAGATGGAGGCCACAAATGAGGCAGCTATACTGTGATTTCCCCAAGCCAGACTTCCAACCTGTGCCACCTCTTGGCTCTCACACACACAAACCAGGTACTTACCACCTTTGAAACTTGCTGATCGGTAAATATCCCTGAGCTCCTTCATCAGCCGGTCAGTGGCCTGCACGGACCCAGACACTGCCCCCTGCAAAGGATGGGAAGAGGCAATCCTGGTTACGCTTCTGTTCCCCTCTCTCCACTGCCTCCCACCAAAATTATCAGACCTTATGGACAGAAACAGAGTTTTCCTACTCTTTCAAATTCCTATCTTAGAAAAGCCCAAGGGGTAATGGGGTATGAAAGACAATAGGAAACATTGGGGTTCTTTCTGATGTTTCTCATTTATTCCACTGCTACCTGTTCTGTTTACTCGGATTTCAAACAGCTCACAAGACATACTTCTTTTCAAAACAGCAAGCAAAGCACTCCTCATTCCTTATAGCAGGCTAATATGATTTTTTTAAAAAAAGGAGGCTAATGAACTGACATGATTTTTGAGAGTCCAGCAGCTTCAAACACTCACAAAATATTGCCTTAAGCCATTACTGTAGGGTGGATCTAATCCCTCTAAGCTTTTGTAGCACAATTCCCCTTCTCAAGCTTAGGAAAAATTCCAGATGCTGGGTTCAGGGCCAGCCCTATCATTGGGAGAGTGAGCTAGCTGTCTGAGGCAGCATATTGAGTCAGTGGTTTAAATGACCCACATTTATCCTGAGTTACTGGAAAGGGTGCCTAAAGAGTGCAGGCCCTTGAGGAGCCTTGCTCAATCCCTACATTAAAAGGAGAGGCATGCCTTGCAGTAGGAGGAACAGTTCCCCTTGTTCTGCCCCACAAGCCCCCTTTCCCCCCAACCCACCATCACCTGGCCCTCCCGCCTGGCGACACGTACATTTAAGTAATCTTGCCTCTGGTTCTTTTTTATTTTCTCAAGGATGGCCAGGTTCTCTTTGCCGATGCCATCATCCTCAGCTTTCTTTGCTTCTGCTGGCTCTTCTTCCTTCATCTCATAGTGGTCCAGCTCTTCTGTATCCTTAAGGAGGAGAAGAGAAGAACAGAGCTCACCCTGGATCCCAGGCACAGAATTTAGGTGTTCAAGTGGTGGAATTCCAGAACATGGAATTTACAGGCTCCAAGGGGTTTATTTGGACTATAGTTCCCAGTGGCCATGCTGACTAGAGGATTCAGGGAGCTGCAGTCCAAAACAGGAGCACTTTGCCAACCTCTGCAAATTTCAGAAGGGAGAGGTACAGCTGTGCAATGAAAGCTTGGCAGAGAGGACGTGGAAGGTTGGAGGATTTGTAACGGACATCACCATACCTCTGGCATTTCCTCATCTTCTTCTTCAGAGGAAACTTCTTCTTGGGTGCTCTGTGGGACACAAGGGTACACAAAGCCAAGAGTGAAATGCGAGTCAATTGAGCTTGAGTCTTCCAGAGGGCACCATCATAAGTAAGTACGGTGTAGGAATTGCTCAGTTGCTCACCCAGTAGTAAGAAAGCACATGACCACCTCTTTCTGCCTCGTGGGACCATTCCTGGGATCATCCTTCTCCAAGTGAGCAGCTAGTAACCCTGCTCTGCTGCCTGGCATCAGTGCCATGCCTTTGGTATTCCACAGGAAATCGAATGAATCAAGGTTAACTACTCCCAAACCTACAGAAATCCCCACACGTTTTCCTTTTATAATATAAACTGAAGTATAGTATGAATATTGTGGGATATCCAAATGTATATTGATTAACAGTTCTGAGTTACTTCAGTTTGATGCATGCTTCTATGGACAATTGATGGGGAAAAACTTAATAAAAGTTAGTGGACTAGATTTTACATAGGAACTCTATCAGCTCAGTTTGGGAAGTGTCATTTACATTGTATGTCTATTACCAATTTGTGTTTGTCTGTTTGTTTACAACAATAATTTTTTTTAAAAAAATATATTATTTGACTGGTTTTATGCTTATGGGTTTTAAAATGTATTTACTTTATAAATCCCAAGAGTTTGACAGCAGGGACAGTTAATAATGAACTAGCCAAAGGAAACCAAAAAGAAACTAAAAAACAGCCAATTATGTTTGTGGAGGCAAATTTTTAAAAGGCCTCCCCTGGGGTGACTTTAAAATTGCCTCCAAGTAACTAGCCAGAGAAACACTTGTGAAATATAGAAAAGACAGGGTTTTTAAAATGTTATCTTTCTCAGCTTTTGTCAGGTTGCTCCAGGGCTACAAGCAGCTACATAAAGACATATGAACCATCCTACTTGCAGGTGCCCACTCTTAATTTCTAAGGTTAAAGACCCATAAGGAGTTTGATACATACTGTAGATTATGTAGAATAGGTAGATGTGCAAAGAAGTTTACATCTTAGGCAAGAGATTAAGAGTTGTAGTCTAATTGATCAAGCAGGGACCAAGTTGGGGCAAGCGGGTGCTGAGCAGTGATTCCCAAACTTTGGGTCTCCAAGTGTTTTGGACTTGAACTCCCAGAAGCCCCAGCTAGCTTGGCCAACAGTCAGGAATTCTGGGAACTGAAGTCCAAAACATCTGGAAGACACATGTTTTGGAACCACTAGTATAGACAATAATGATCTATTTCCTACCTGTCTCCTCCATTAGACAGATAAAACCAGTTGAAAGAGCATATAAAACCAATACATATTTAAATAATCAATCAGCAGTACATTCCACAATTGGGAGAGAGGGTGCTGAAGAAAAGATGCTCTGGGTAGAAGTGTCACCCTAATTTGGGTTGACTGAAGTAAATGTCTCCCAGAGGACCTGTATGTATGGGGTGGATTATATGTGAGAAGGCAACTATGTAGGTAACCTCGACTCAATCCATGTAGGGCTTGAAAGGTAAGAACCAACGCTTAGTATTTTGTCCAGAAACTAAGTGGCAGCCAGCTGAGTTATTTTAATGTTGGTGTAATATGATCACTCCTATATGTATTAGCAACCAATCTAGTAGAATTCAAAGATACAGCCCTCTTAGTCTGTAGAATCAATATAGAGAGAGATCTTGTAGCACTGAAGTCTTCGAAAGCTCATGCTGCCAACTTCTTTCTTTCAATGAGTCTCAAAGGTGCTACAAGATCTCTCTACATACTAGCAACCAATCTGTTTGCTATGTTTTGAACCAACTAATGTTCTAAACTTGGTAGCCTAATGTACAGCACATTGGAGAAGTCCGTCCTTAAGATTACCAGTGTGTGCACTACCATCTTTAGATCTTCCAGTTCTAAGAAAGGGTGCAGCTGGCATAACAGGTGAAGCTGATAGTAGGCATCTAGACCAAGCGAGAGGGGAGAATCTTTGGCACTCGTGATGTTTCAGACTCCAAATCCTGTAAAACTGTTTGCAATGCTGGGGATAATGTGGGTGGGTTGGGGAGAGAAATCCAAAAATTCAGGGGGAAGGCAAAACATGTGTCCTGGCTCCACTGATGTAAACCAACCAATGGTCTGACTTGACACCAAGCCATGGCTCTATCTTTGAATTGATACCAAGTATTTTCTGGAGCTTGGAGGAAAAAAACTATTTTTGAGAAACACAACTCCCAAAATGCTTCAGCCACTGGTCATGCTGGCTGGGGTATTCTGGGAGCTATGTTCCAACAAGGGTAACCTCCTCAAGCTCTCTTATAGTCGCAGCTGCTCAGTGGAAGCAATTTCACAATACCATCAAACCACCATGGGATGCCCTTCTGGCTTCAGATGCCCGCTTGCATGGCTTACCTGCTCTGCAGGCAGAGGCTGGTCCAGCATCTCGACATCCGGATGTTGTGGAAGGTTGTAGAGTTTGCAGAGGTCTGAAATGATCCGCTTCAGGTGCTGCAGGAGCTTCATGAGGAGAAAGACAGACAGCAAGGGTTGGACCAGGCAAGATAAGGAAGCTGCCCAACCCTCTCCTGCCCCGTCGGTCCCTTCCTTTCATAGACTCACAGAATTGGAAGAGACCCCAAAGGCCGTCCAGTCTAACCCCATTCTGCCATGCAGGAAATCTCAATCAAACATTCCCCAACAGATGGCCATCCAGCCTCTGTTTAAAGACCTCCAAAGAAGGAGACTCCGCCACTCTCTGAGAGTCTTCCACTGTCGAATAGTTCTCACTGTCAGGATGTTCATCTTAATGTTTAGGTGGAATCTCTTTTCCTGTAACTTGCATCCATTGTTCTGGGTCCTAGTCTCTGGAGCAGCAGAAAACAAGCTTGCTCCATCCTCAAGATGACATCCCTTCAAATAGTTGACAGGCCTATCATATCACCTCTTAACCGTCTCTTCTCTAGGCTAAACTTCCCCAGCTCCCTCAGTTGTTCCTCATAGGGCTTCATGGTTTCCAGACCCTTCACCATTTTAGTCACCCTCCTTTGGACATGCTCCAGTTTCTCCACATCCTTTTTAAATTGTGGGGCCCAGAACTGGACACAGTATTCCAGGTGGGGCCTGACCAGAGCAGAATAGAGTGGCACTATGACTTCCCTTGATCTCTAGATATTATACTTCTATTGATGCAGCCTAGAATCGCATTGGCCTTTTTAGCTGCTGCATCACACTGTTGACTCATGTTCAGTTTGTGGTCTACTTGGACTCCCAGATCCCTTTCACACGTATAAGTCTCCTTAAGCCAGGTGTCCCCCACCCTATATCCCAAACCAGAGGTATTCCCATTGCCTCACCAGGGTGTTTCCTTTCTTCACATCTGCTAGTCTCTCCAGGATCGCTGCCAAATTGGGGTCATCTGATTCCACAGACCATATTGGGGGGACCGCTGGATAGGACTCCTAGAGAAGAAGCGTGTTAAAGGAAGGCATGAGAAGAAGTTCAGGCTATAAGAGAACCTAGCAACATTGCCGTCCCGTCCCTCTTTTGCAAACGCCTCTTGCAATTCCACAACAAGCATCCAATAAGAGATCAAAACAATGGTTCTTTGACCAGCAGATGGCTTTATTATTAGAAGGTGCGGGTTGTATGGCCCTCCAGGTTCTGGCAAACTACCACTCCCATCATGCCTCACCACCAGCCGAGTTGAATGACGTTCTAGCCAGGCTCATGAGAACTTGGCTGTAGCCCCTCCCCTTACCAGTAGCATTATCACAAAGGGAGGAGCTACAACCAAGCCCTCAAGAGCCTGGCTAGAACTTCCTGGTGGTGAGGCATGATGGGAGTGGTAGTTTGTCAGAACCTGGAGGGCCACTGGTTCCCCACTCTTCCTAAAGGCTCAAAAGGCCTCTAGTAAATGGCTCTTGAGGTCTCTTCCAGCTCTTATGATTCCTCACTGGTGAGTCCAGACTTGGGAAGAGTTACTTGCTGGATGACAACTCCCAGGTTCCCCCAAAGTGCAGCTACAACTTTGTCTAACTTTGTGGGTGGGGAACACCTTTGGCACAATCTGTGGGCTCAGCTCTTGGATCTTAGGATGGCAAACCCAGGGGGCTCTCCACCCACAAGCAAAGGGCCAGGGGAGGATGGGTCAGCCAGTCTGGAGAAGCAGATTGGGCTGGGACGTCTTGGGGTCCCACTCACTGGCTCAGCCGAATCCGCTTTCCAAAACTGGCCAGGAACCAGCTCTAATGTCATGTATGTAGAGAAGCGGTCCCCAAACTGTGCCCTTGAAGGACATTTGGACTCCAGCTCCCAGAATCCCGTGCTATTGGCCAAAGTGGCTTCTGGGAGCTGGAGTCCAAAATCTCTTTTAATGGGCACACTTTGATAGATCTTGTGGCGCCTTTGAGGCTCACTGAAAGAAAGAAAGAAAGAAAGAAGTTGGCAGGGGGCTTAAAAGCCTATTTCCCTCAGATGCATTTGGGCCCTTTGAGTTTGGGTCAAGCACGCTCCGCCCCCTGTCCCAAGCCCCGCCCCCTGTCCCAAGCCCCGCCCCTGGCAAAGATTTTGTGGCACCTTTGAGAGCAAGTGAAAGAAAGAAGTTGGCAGCAGCAGCAGCTTTGCTGGGCGCCTCCTTCCTCAGATGCCTTTGGACCCCAAGAGTCTCCCTTCTGGGTCCACCAAGCCCCGCCCCATTTCCTTAAGCCCTGCCCCTTTCCTTAAGCTCCACCCCTTCCCTCGAGCTCCGCCCACCAGCCGTTCACTCTCCAAAGTCCAACTGGCCGACCAACTGCCCCTCCTCAGGCCCCGCCCCCAAATAAGGCCCCTCCCCTGCAGCTTAGTCCCCGCCCCCTCACCCCACTCCTCGAGTCCCGCCCCGGAGCCGAGGGGGCCTCCTCCCCTGCCTCTCTCCCTCCCCCTCTCACCGTGATGTTGCCATGGATACGGACGGCCCCCCCTCCGCCGGGCCCCGGCAGGAACTCGCAGCCCAGCTCGTCGGGGCAGGCGCGGGCGATGCGGAAGCGCTCGTGGCCGCGGTGGAAGATGGACTCCAGCAGACGCAGCTCCCGCCTCAGCAGCGCGCGACCCGGACCCGGACCCGGCCCCAACCCCCCGGCGCCCGGCCCCAGCGCCCCGCCGCTCGCCCGCTGCATCTTCCCATCGAGCGGCCCGCCGCGGCCCCCGGGCCCCCCCGCGTCCCCCCACACCGCAAGATGGCGGCCGGGAAGGGCCCCGCCGCAGTCGGAAGTGACGCCCCGCATGCCGCTCCTCCCCCTCCGAGGGCGGGGCGGGGCCCAGGAGGAAGGGGAGGAGCCAAGGCCGCGCAGGGCCCGCCGCGTCGCCATGGAGACAGGCACTTCCGGTCCCGGGCGGAAGCAAGTGAGGCTAGAGCGGCCCTACGCTCCCCCAAATGCCTTTCCTACCCTGGGAGGCTGTTAGGCCCCAAACACACTGGAGAAGTCATCCAGCTTGAGACCGCTTGGACTGCCCTGGCTCAGCGCTAGGGAATCCTGGGAATTGTAGTCTATTGTGGCACCAGAGTTCTCTGGCAGAGAAGGCTCAATGCCTCTCAGAACTACAGTTCCCAGAATTCCCTGGCATTGAGCGGTCTCAAACTGCATTGTTTCTGCAGTGTGTCTTGGGCCTTTGTCCCTGGTTAAGGCGGCGCTACGCAACGCAAAAGCCTTCCCTAAACATTCATCACAGGGCCCTTAATGGTAGAATTAATAATACACATTCATTTGCACCCTTCTTCCTCTGTAGAATCAGTCTGAGGCGACATCTTGCAGCCCCTTTGAGACTCTGGAAGAAAGAAAATGGCAGCAGGGGCTTTTGGAGACTCCAGTCTACTTCCTCCTGGCTTTCACGCCTCTCAATGCCTCTGAGGAGGAAGTAGCCTGGAGTCTCCAAAAGCTCCTGCTGCCAACTTCTTTCTTTCAGTACTGTGCCCTTTAAAACACTGTGGACTCCAGCTCCCAGAATCCACATGGCTGAGGCTTCTGGGGGATGAAGTCCAAAAAAGGGCACAGTTTGGGGAACACTAGGGCCTGGCAGCTCTGTGGTGAAACCATCCCATCCTTTCTGTTATTCCATATAATTATAATAAATACATTATTATATAATATAATAATATAATAGGTAGAGAGATCTTGTGGACCCTTTGAGCCTGACTGAAAGAAAGAAGTTGGAAGCAGGAGCATTCCTAGACCTCATTCCACTTCCTGCCCTAGAGTATCATAGAGTCCCATGCGCTCCAGAGGCGCTTGACTTTGCCTAGAGCGTCGCTTCCTTCGTATTCGAATTCCTATCCAAAATGGCGGCCTTAGGGGAGGCACGGAAATGACGTCAGGAGCCGGGCGGAAGTAAAGGAAGAAGCTTAGCTCTTGCCCTGAAGCGGGCTGGGAAAGGGAGAGAGAAACGCGGAACAGGAACAGCGGCGGGGGCGGGGCTTGGAGGGCAATTAGAGAAGGCAGGAAAGGCGGGGCTTCTCCGTGACGTCAGAGCGCGCGCGTCCAATGGGATGACTATCGGGAAGCTCCTCCCTTTGGGGGCTCATGACGTCACGCGTGAAGTGATATCATCCCGAGGGAATTTGGAAGGATGGGTCTCAGGCTGTTTGTTAAATGGAGCTCCTCCTTTGGTTGGAAAATGGCGGAGTAAGGCTTCGAGTGTTGGGCCCTGGAGGCCTGGGTTCGAATCCCTGCTCAACCATTAAGCCCAATGGGTGACTTTAGTCAAGTCACACTCTCTCAGCCATCCATTCTGCCATGCAGGAATACACAGTCAAAGCACTCCTGGCAGATGACCACTTGGCCTCTGTTTAAAAGCCTCCGAAGGAGGAGACTGCATCACTCTCCAAGGAAGCTTATTCCACTGCCAAATTGGTCTCAGAAACCTCCTCCTAATGTTGGAGTGGCATCCCTGTCCCTTGAATCCATTGCTCCCTGCTCTCTTCTCTGGAGCTGCAGAAAAAAAGCTCGCTCCATCTTCTTCGTGTCAAAAGGTTCCTTCTAATGTTCAATCCAGATACACATTCCTGGAACCTAAAACCATGACACCTATCTACCCTCTGAGGCAGCAGAAAACAAGCCGGCACCATCCTCTCGGCGGCAGTTTTCTTTGCTCACAGACCGGCCGGCGTGTTGAAATATTTATGCCAGCGTTGGCTGGGGTCTCTCTGGACCAGTTGCCATGGATGCCAAGGTGAGAGACGCCTCAGTCTCCCTTTGCGTTTCAAGAGAGAAGCCTATGGCCCCCTGAGCCAGTGACTCTGCATTTTGGCTGCAAATGATGTGCTTTCCAGATAAAGAGACAGCATGCTTTTTGCCCTAAAAAAAGGTCAGCAACCCTGCAGACATAAAAGCAGTGTCTCAGGCCTCACTAGGTTTCTAGGACCAGGGAATAGATGGTTATGCAGATGAACCTATTGCCAGATTTGGTGTGGTCCAGGCACCAGTTTACCAACTCAAGGAAAGAAGCAGGGTCAAACCTGAAAGAAAGGATGGTTTCAAAGAGGGCAGCACCTCTTAATGGTAAGAGAATGGCAGATAAGCGATCTGTTTTATTACAGAAAAGGAGTATAAATAAATGTTTTGCTCATTCATTTATTATAGGACACTTAGTGGCCAGTACCATTGCTGGCGAGAACTTTCTGATTTCAATGAAGCAGAAAAGACAGAAATATTTGGGACCAGAAGTTAATTTCAACTTTGCAGAAGGAAATGTAAGAGACGTGTGAGTAGATGTGTTTGGCATTTATCTCAGCGTAGAATGGGAAGCAAGCTTTGATGCAAACAGTCTGTTCAGACTCAAAAGAACGTAAAACAGAGGCTCGTAATAATAAATAGAAGAAAAATTAAAAGGTATTTAATAAACAGACTACAGAAACCAGGAAAGGAAGTAACAGATGTGGATGAATGATTATATGTTGGCTTTATGTATTTGCTTATGCGTTGTTTGTGCCAAATGGCTACTGGACAGCAGCAGCCGTTCTGGAGGCATGTGGCAGTCGGTGGATCAACGGATGGGTCCTAGAGCAAATCAGGCCCAAACTCTACCTGGAAGGAAAGAGGTTGTCGTACTTTGGCCACATCATGAGAAGAAAGGGCTCGCTAGAAAAGACTATAATGCTTGGTAAAGTGGAGGGCAGTAGGAAAAGAGGAAAATCACATTCCAGGTGGATAGACTCTATCAGACAGTTCACAGCAATGAATCTACAAGAACTGAGCAAGGCAGCCAAGGATCGGGCAACTTGGAGGTCTCTCAGTCATAGAGTCTCCATGAGTTAATTCAGCAGTTAAGAAGCCCATAAAGCAACAAGCAAGGGGCATGGCGCATACCTCTCAACCAACACCTTGTTGCCACCTCCCAGTACAGTATCTGCTGTCTGAGGCAACTCTCCCTTTGCTTCACAATGGGGCTGACCCCGCATAAGATCACTGATACATCTGTGCGTCCCTGATCTTTCTGAGAATCTTCTCTCTTTCCTCTGACATTCCCACTATGTTAATGCTGTATGCTTAGTACATAGGTGAATGTGGCATTATGCTTAGTCTTTTGGAGACGGGGCTCTGACAGATCCCCCATCATTGAGGCCTTTCTAGTTCGACTGTTGTAATCAAATTAATGGCTGTTTCCACATGTGATTCTGAAGCAGATGTTTTGAAGACGCCGAGGAACATTGCTAATTCATCCATCTGCAATGGATCCACCACTTGCCACAAAGGCCTCAGCAAAAGGACACAGGGAAAGGGGAATCTCGCTCCTCTTTATTTCCCCCGAAAGGCATCTTCTGCCCCGGCCTTCCCTCCTCTGAGGGCCCTGCCACCTTTGCCCTCGGACACAGAAAATCCATTATCGAAACGCACCGTTGCCTGGATGCAGTGTGACCTTTTCTGCCGCTGGCAAGGTTGTGGCAATCTTCACACATTGCTAAGGGGATGCATACTCACAGATGCATACTCACTCACACGCAGATTGGGGGGATGCACTGGAAGGACAAAATTGGTTTTGAGGAAGAGGGGGAATAAATTTGCCCCACATCTTCGGCCTCAGGAAGAGAAACAGTCGAACATGCTGCCTTGGAGTGTGGTGGAGTTTTCTTCTTTGGAGGTTTTTAAACAGGCCGGATGGCCATCCATTGGGAGTGCTTTGATTCCTGTGTGGACTGGGTGGCCCTTGGGAGTCTCTTCCAATGCTATGATTCTATGAAATCATTGCCAAATAGACTGTTAAACCACAAGGCCGTATAGTTAAAAGATGAGTAGGTATGTATTGAAATGTGTATGTATGTAGTGTATATTATGTTGGAAATTTCGTTGGTAATGCATGTGGTGATTTATTATTTTTGTAATGATTTCAAAAGATTTAATTAAAAAAAGAAATCATAGCATGATAGAATCGTAGAGTTGGAAGAGATCCCAAGGGCCATCCAGTCCAACCCCATTCTGCCATGCAGGAACTCTCAATCAAAGCATCCCTGACAGATGGCCATCCAGCCTCTGTTTGAAGACCTCCACAGAAGGAGACTCCACCACTCTTTCTGAGGGAATATGTTCCTCTGTTGAACAGCCCTTACTGTCAGGAAGTTCCTCCTAATGTTGAGCTGGAATCTCTTTTCCTGGAACTTGCATCCATTGCTCCGGATCCTGTTCTCTGGAGCAGCAGAAAACAAGCTTGCTCCCTCCTCAATATGGCATCCCTTTAAGTATTTAAACAGGGCTCTCATATCACCTCTTAACCTTCTCTTCTCCAGGCTAAACATCCCCAGATCCCTCAGTCGTTCCTCATAGGGCATGGTTTCCAGGCCTTTCACCATTTGAGTCGCCCTCCTTTGCACACGTTCCAGTTTCTCAATGTCCTTTTGAATTGTGGTGCCCAGAACTGGACCCAATATTCCAGGTGAGGCCTGACCAAAGAATAGAGTGGCACTATTACTTCCCTTGATCTAGACACTATACTTCTATTGATGCAGCCTAAAATTGCAATGGCCTTTTTGGCTGCCGCATCACACTGTTGATTCATGTCCAACTTGTGGTCTACTTGGACTCCTAGATCCTTTCACACGTAGTTTCATTCAGCCAGGTGTCCCTCATCCTATATCTGTGCATTTCGTTTTTTTGCCCTAAGTGCTGTACCTTAACATTTCTTCGTGATAAATATCATTTTGTTAGCTTTGGCCCAGCTTTCCAGTTTATTCGGGTCATTTTGAATGTTGACCCTGTCCTCAAAACCCAGCTGGAGTGTGCTTACTTGTGGAAGGGATTGTTCTGCAGGGCTTGCTTGAGGAACTCTCCTTTCCCTGATGGCAGTGTTATTTGGGGGGACTGAATGTGAGCTGGGAGGCAATGCAGCATCTTCATACTTTACACTATCAATCCTTCACTATCTTTCTGCCATTGCAGGACTGTCCAACATCCAACACCTCTTTCCTCTCCTTAAACAATCGTCTCACTCTTGGCTCTTGTGAATTATTAAAGCCAAGGATGCTGAATCATCAAAGCACAGTTGGCAAGAAGGGGGGGAAAGCATATGAGATTTGTAGGTGACAGGAATAGAAACACCATCAGGCACAAAAATGCGGGGCGAAAAGAAAAGAAAGAATGTCTAGATTTATAGACTTAGTACTTTAACACCTCGTGATTTCAGCCGAGAGGATGGCAACTGTCATCTTCTCTTAAATGCTACCTTGGGTACTGCTTTCAATTTTCTTCAGAGGAGCTGAAGATATTGGAAGCCCAAACATCGTACCGTAATAATCAAGCCTTTCTGTTTTGTTTTTTAGTTGCCGCCATATATGCTTGCCTTTGGCTCAGAGAAGTTCTTCTCAAAGCAAGCAGTGAGTCGATTTAGCTGTTTCCTTCCCGCTGCGAGAAAGTCTTCCAAAACTGTGCCTTTTCCAAAGTCAATTTGCAATTCCAGGCTTTCATTATATTTTGCAATAACATCTTATATGTAACCTTCCATATGTGTTTTAATTTGTAAGCTGCCCATTTCTGGGATACAAATAAATAGCACAGTTAATGTATTTGTTGTTGTGGTTTTACTGATGTGGTTCCTCCCATCAGATCTGAACAGAAAAGATAGAATAAATGTAAGGGTGCATTTAACTTGATTATTTGAATACACTCATCCCTCCATATATGTGGCTTTGATATTTGCGGATTTGATTGTTCACGAATTTGATTAATATGTTCTCCCTAGGAATATCTAGGTCCTCCAGTGTAACTCTATGATCAACTTTAACTAAAAGTTGCCCTGAAAGGCCTAGAGATTCCTAGAGAGAAGACTCTACTAGGCCTTTGTAGCTCCTCCATTGCAGTTCTATGGCCAGTGTCTGTCGGACGTTGACCATAGAGTTGCACTGGAGGACCTAGAGATTCCTAGAGAGGTCCCCTCTCAGGTAAAAACATATCAAAATCCATAATGCCCCCAAAACCTGCTCTCGACTTATACATGATGTCGACTTACAGTTGAATATATATGGTACTTGTGGCATATATGCACACACAGGGGATGTCTGCTCTGTTTTAACATCAGAAGTGCATTTTGTTTTGTTTTCTCAAAAGCAGAAATGAATCTCTGGCTCCTTCTTGTTTGGGGAAAGAATCCATGAAATCCCCAGAAATCCCATTGCTGATCGTTGGTCTCCGGATCTACCATCTCTCTGCCCCAAACCAATGGATCAGCAGCTCCACATTGCTTTCCTCTTCTTTTCAAACCAACGGCTAACGCATGCCCTCTTTTTTGCCTGTACATAAGCAGCCCCTGTGACCCCTTTTCAAAGGATATTGGTCCCCCTCCATTCTGACATTGTGGGTTTGGGTGAGGGAGGCACAAGGGCAGCCATGCAGACAGCGTCTGGCATGTGCTCTTCCCTGCCATCCAGGCGTGATGCTTTCGGGCAAACATGCCTCATGATGCGTGAAGGGAAGAGCCACAGAGCAGGAGGAGAAAGGAGCTGGCATGTGGGGATGGTGGGGTGACCGCGGGCAGTGTGTGTGGGAAGAGGGTGTCGGATTTAGCTACAGCCATCTACAAACACGGAGAGCTCTACGCCAGTGAAGCAGGGCCTGCAAAGTCCAGGAAAAGAGGCTCCACTTCGACATATAGAAGGACCAACTGGCAGTAAGAGCTCTTCGACAGTGGAAGACACTGCCTTGGAGTTTGTTGGAGTCTCTTTCTTTGGAGGCTTTTAAACAGAAAAAACAGCAAGGAGAAACTGGCAATGGACTGAACTGTGATATATCTAAAGAATAAATATATAAGGGACTGAAGCCAACACTCTAAAATATATTGGTCTTGCCACCCCACTTCATAGAATCATAGGATAGAATCATAGAGTTGGAAGAGACCTCATGGGCCATCCAGTCCAATCCCATTCTGCCATGCAGGAACTCTCAGTCAAAGCATCCCCAACAGATGGCCATCCAGCCTCTGCTTAAAGACCTCCAAAGAAGGAGATGCCACAAACTCTGAGGGAGTGTGTTCCACTGTCAAATAGTTCTTACTGTCAAGGAGTTTCTCCGAATGTTGAACTGGAAACTCTTTTTCTGTAGTTTGCATCCACTCTTCTGTGTTCTAGTCTCTGGAGCAGCAGAAAACAAGCTTGCTCCATCCTCAGTATGACACCCCTTAAAAAACAAGGCTGTCATATCATTCTTTAACTGTCTCTTCTCCAGGCATAACATACCCATCTCCCTAAGTTGTTCCTCATAAGGCTTCATGGTTTCCAGACCCTTCACCATTTTAGTCACCCTCCTCTGGATGCATTCTTAACATCCTTTTTAAATTGTGGTGCCCAGAACTGGACACAATATTCCAGGTGGGGCCTTACCAAAGCAGAATAGAGTGGCACTATTACTTCTCTTAATCTAGACACTATACTTCTATTGATGCAGCCTAAAATAGCATTGGCCTTTTTAGCTGCCGCATCACACTGTTGGCTCATGTTGAACTTGTGGTCTACTTGGACTCCCAGATCCCTTTCACACATAGTTTCATTCAGCCAGGTGTCCCCCATCTGCGCATTTCATTTTTCCACCCTAAGCGGAATTCCCAGAGAATGTCAATTCAAATTCAAAATCCTTTGTATATGGAAATGAAATAGCAACTCCAGTTTTAACAATGGTCATTTGTGAACAAAGACACAGCCATTGGGAAAGAGACATGTAAGGTACTGCACTGAGGGCAGAAAAATGAAACGCACAGATATAGGATGGGTGACACCTTGCTGAATGAAACTATGTGTGAAAGGGATCTAGGAGTCCAAGTAGAGCACAAGTTGAACATGAGTCAAGAGTGCAATGCGGCAGCTAAAAAGTCTCCTTCTTTGGAGGTCTTCAAACAGAGGCTGGATGGCCATCTGTCAGGGATGCTTTGACTGAGAGTTCCTGCATGGAGAATGGGATTGGACTGGATGGCCCTTGCAGTCTCTCCCAACTCTAGGATTCTATGAATTTTGCTGACAGCGAAACCATTTCTGCATATTCCTTGCCTAAGAAGACCCTATGAAATTCACAGGGCTGCCATAAGTTGGAAGGCGACTGGAAGGCAAATATACTGCCCCCTCAACACGGTCAGACAGCTGTTCCCCATCCCACCTGGGCCCTTTTGTGGGTTAAGCCCTGCCTGACCTAAATGAAACCATGTTGGCATCTCACTGGCTCTAAATCTAGCCTGCTCACCAACCCTCTTTCTCTGGACAAGGGTTTTGCTGCAACACTCCCTATGTTCTGCTCAGAGGACTGGATTTCCCGATTAAAACAGAAGCAAAAAGGTCACCATTGCTTTCACAAGTGAAACACACAGAGAATAAATGCAACACCGCATTCCCAGGACTTGTCTGGGTGCACAAGGAATTGGCATCATTGCTGGCAAAGGCCATCCTACAATTTCCTGATGATGATGATATTCTTAGATCCCACTTTTCTCCCAATATAGAGACTCAAGGTGGAGAACAGCTATACTACCTCACTTTGCAAACACACAAACACACCCACATACACATACACTGTAGTGCAGCCTTCCTCAAACTGATGCCACCAGGTGTGCTGGCTGGATTAAAATGTGCATTATTCCCAGACAGCTGGGACTGATGCAAGTTGTAGCCTTGTAGATTTGCAGTGCATTTGATTGGAAGGAGGCTGCTGCGGAGTGTTCAGTCTCCCTCCTGTCTCTCATTTATTTACAGACACACACTTAGTACAAGCAGAAAATTAGAGTACTGTATGTATACTGTATCTACATGACTATATAGTAAGTCAACCCCATGTATAAGTCGAGGGCAGGTTTGGGGGCCAAAATTATGCATTTTGCTAGGAGCCATGGATATGTCGAGGGTAAACATAGCAAAGGATCTAAAGGATGAAGCAAAGCAAAACAATGTTAAAGAACTTACGAAAGTCCAGCAGTCATAAGGCTTTGCGCTTACTCTTAAGACTGGATGAATGAGAGAGTAGAGGGAGTCGGTGCTTCACATATTATACTCTTGCTTTTCACCAGAGGATGGTGCCTTCTTTTAAATAAGAGTTAAGATACAATACTGCCAGGACAGAGTACAATCTTGCTTTTCACCAAGGAATGGTTCTTTTTCTGCTAAGGCCTAAAGTACAGTAGTTACATTGATAAGTCGACTAAGGTTTTTGGGGTCAAGGTTTTGACCTAAATTACTAGACTTATACATGAGTATATATGGTAACTTTAAAAATTTTAGCCAAAAAATTGACCCCAAAAACTTGAGTCGACTTATCAACAGGTCAATGTAACTACAGTACTGTACTTTAGCCCTTAGCAGAAAAAGAACCATTCCCTGGTGAAAAGCAAGAGTGTCCTGGCAGCACCAAACCCCCTTCTGCTCTCTCATCCCTTCCAGCCTTCCAGATGAGCACAAACAGTTATTCCTGCTGGAATTTTGCAAGTATTTTGACCTTGTTTTCCTTTGCTCCATCCTTTAGATCCTTTGTTACATGTCCCCAGGTTTTGCCCTCGACTTATCCACGGGTCATAGCAAAATCTATAAGTTTGTCCCAAACCTGCCCTTGACTTATATATGAGGTTGACTTATAGTTGAGTATATATGGTATTCAATGTCCCTCTCTTGCACCTTTATGTCCACACATTAAAAAAATAACCCCTATTCCCAAACGTATACATTACCCTGGCGACCTCTCTCTCTGGAGGTCCATCTCTCCTGTCTCTGGGCTCTTCCAACTCTATGATATACTTTCTATGATAACCACAGCACCACTGGCTGCTAGCCCCTTGCTTTGTCAGGAGATCTCAGCATAGCTCAGTCCCCTGACAATGCTCTGTTCTGGTGCAGTCCTCTCTCCCTTACTGACGTCTACTTCCCAACACTGCAAAAAGAAGAGCTGCTGCCCCTAGGAGTCACTCTGGGGGGATCAGAGAGGTCCCAAGGGTTGGGGGACACTGGTCCAGAAGCAGCATAGAGCCAGTTCATCAACTGCTGAGCATTTTCTTCCCTCTCTTTCATAAAATCCTACAGCCCTAGAGCTGGAAGAGACCCCAAGGGCCATCCAGTCCAACCCCTGCCATGCAGGAACTCACAAAGCACCCTGACAGTTGGCACTGGAGGGGAATCCACCATCAATGACACCCCTTAACCTTCTCTTCTCCAGGCTAGACACCCCCACCTCCCTAAGCTGCTCCTCTAAGGCTTTATAGTTTCCAGACCTTTCCCTAATATGGTCTCTCTCTCTCTCTCTTTCTCTCTCTCTTGCTGAATCAAGGAAAGAATTCTATGATTCTATGAGGAGGGATGCCAAGGCACTAGAGAGGAAGCCACCATCAGTGCCACCCCTTAACCAGGCTCTTCTCCAGGCTAGACATCCCCAGCTCCCTAAGCTGCTCCTCCTAGGGCTTTATAGTTCCCAGACCTTTCCCTGTTTTGGTCTCCCTCCTCTCTCTCTCTGTTCCTGCGTCAAGGAGAGGAGGGATGCCAAGGCAGCCAGAGAGAGGCGGAGAGGGAAAGCCAGGGGAGCATCTGTGCTCAGCTCCAGCTCTTTCCCTCCCCTCCTGGGCTGTCTCGCCTGGGCTCTAACCTTCCTCCTGTGCTATTGTCTTCCCAGAGCCAGACAGGGGAGGGGTGGCTGGGAAAGAGGTGGGCGGTCGAGGCAGAGAGAGGGGTGTCCCAGTCTTTGCGCATGGCCCTTGCCTACAGCCAGAGGCGTTTCAGCACCAGGGACAGCGGCAAGGAGCTTTCAGCACCAGGGACAGCACTGCACCGCCTCGACTGCCCTCCTGATTGGGATTTCAGCACCAGGGACAGCGCCTCTGACTTCATGAAGGACCCAAGACTGCAAAGGGGGCTTGGAGGGCATTTCTAGGGAGAGATTGAAAGCATTTCCCCATTCCCCCCATCTATCCCTCTCTGGGAGAAGCCTCCATTCTACATTCTGCCCCATTGCCTCTTCCCACAGTCTCTCTTCTTCTTCTTCTTCTTCTTCTTCTTCTTCCAAGCCTGGCTGCCAAAGGAAATCATCAGCATTGAAGACTTGGTGCTGTGATTTTTGTCCCCCCCACATCAAAGCGGGTGGGGGGGGAGGAAAGAGGAAATGAGTCTGCCTTGAGTCAGAAGATGCCTCAGCCACCCGCCTCCATGGCTCTCCTCATCTGCCTCTGTTTTTTGGGAATCTTGAGAAGTAAGTAATCCTCCCCAGCAGGCCTTTTTCTCCCCAGATATCTTTGATTGTGTGTTGCTGCTTGGCAGGGGGTTGAACTGGGTGGCCCTTGCGGTCTCTTCCAGCTCTAGGATTCTAGGATTCTGCTTTTGGGTATTTCTGTCTGTGACTGGCAACCCTGTTTAAATATTTGAAGGGATGTCATATTGAGGAAGGAGCAAGCTTGTTTTCTGAAGCTCCAGAGAACAGGACCCGGAACAATGGATGCAAGCTGTAGGAAAAGAGATTCCACCTCAGCATGAGGAGGAACTTCCTGACAGTAAGGACTGTTCGACAATGGAACACACTCCCTCAGAGTGTAGTGGAGTCTCCTTCTTTGGAGGTCTTTAAGCAGAGGCTTAATATGTCGGGGATGCTTTGATTTCGATTTCCTGCATGGCAGGGGGTTGGACCGGATGTCCTTTGCAGTGTCTTCCAACTCTACGATTCTATGATTCTATAATACTAATGGACTGGGTGGCCCTTGTGGTCTCTTCCAACTCTAGGATTTTATGATTCTGTCCAATTCAACTGCCTTTATTATTTGTGTGTTTGTGTGTTTGTGTGTGTGTGTGTGTGTGTCTGTGAATCTTTATTTCTGACCAAGAGGTGGTTCTGATAGTTGCTGTTTCTGACATCTCCAACGAAAGCTTTTTGTTTCACCTACAAAGCTTGACTGACTGAACACTGGAAATCTGAACTGTTGGTTCTGACAGATTCTTGTGGCCCTTGTGGTCTCTTCCAACTCTGTGTTTCTATGATTTGATCTTTGGGTGCTTCTCTCTGCCATTAACAACCCAATAGTGATAATACTAATGGACTGGATGGCCCTTGAGGTCTCTTCCAACTCTATGATTGCATGATTCTGTAATAACAATAACCCCCCACTGCAGGGATTTGCTTGACTCAGAAAAGTGAGTGAGCAGAGGGGAGTTGTCGGCCAGCTGCAAATCTGATTCTATTTTTAATTGTGTCTCTACATTACGTTCTTGAATATACGTCAGCCACTCATCTGGATAGAGGTCCCCCCCCCACCTGGCGACAGGCCTCCGCTGGCTTAGCAATGGAGCGGTTCTGCTCGCCATCTCCTCCCTTCATGGATGGCTTTGGATGGGTGGGTGGCATCTCACAGCCAAATTTCCCCCTCCTTAAAAAGTGTGTCTGGCAAGAGGCGAGAAAGGGAGAGATCACTTTCCTACCCCCCTCCTGAAATGGAGTCCATGTAGCCAGACACACTTAGTGGTGCATGTCTGTTTGAGAAAATAGGTTATTGAATAGGCATAACTGTTTACACTGGGAAGGTTTCTCCAGGGGAACCCAAGATACTGCAGCACTGGCTCTGCCTGATGGTCCATCTTATCCTGCCCAGTTGCATGCGGTTAAAAGTTCATAAGCGGTTCATATGGATGGGGAAGGGAGGGAGGGAAGGAGCAAGCCATATGTTTCCAGATTCTCTGGACACAAGACCAGGGGAGCTTCAGGTATCAGCACAAGGGACAGATGAGCCAATGTTTTGTACAGTCAGGCCTTCTTGGAGAAATTGGTTGTGATTGCTAAAGCACACAGGGGCTGTTGGAAAAGATAACGGATCTACCTGGAGCACCAGTATTTACAGTGGGCCCTTGGTGTCCGTTGGAGTTTGGTTCCAAGACCCCCCCCCCCATGGATACCAAAATCTGTGGATGCCCATTAAATACAACATCATAGTAAAATGGTATTCCTTGTACAAAACGTCAGAATCAAGCGTTGCTTTTTAGAATGTATATATATTTTTGAATATTTTCAAACTATGGATGGTTGAAATTTGTGGATCAAGTATGCGTGGATATGGAGGGCCAACTGTACTTGGCATTTGGCTTTCTTGGCAGAGGATGGGTCTAACCCAGGCCTGGAATTAATTCAGGGGTTGCTGCATTTTTTGTTTCTCTTAATGTACCATGTTGTTGTTGTTTTTATATAAAAATTGCAAGCAGCCTTGGGGACAGCCACAATATAAGAGGGATTTCTCACAAAGCAAACAGAAATATAGTTCTTTGTGGGTTTTTCGGGCTATATGGCCATGTTCTAGAAGAGTTATTCTCTGGAGATGCCAGCCACAGATGCCAGCGAAACGTCAGGAATAAAGTCTTCTAGAACTTGGCCACAGAGCCCGAAAAACCCACAAAAAACTATGGATGCCAGCCATGAAAGCCTTCAACTTCACAGACATGGATAAGGTGGTAATTCCTTAGCTGTAGCAGCCAAGCGGCCTCCCTCTTCCTATATCTGCCCTCCAGGTGAATGGGATTTCAGCTCCCATGATCTTCTGCCAAGCTATGTGGGGAGGATGAGAGTTGCAGTGTGGAATATCTGCAGGTCAGCAAGTTGGGAGAGGATGAACTAGAGAGTAAAATCCCACAACGCAAAGGGTGCAATTCTGGAGATGCCAACAGACATACCGAACACAAATTTACTGTAGTAATAATCACAATCATAATCATAACCATCATAATTTGTTGTCAGTTGTATTTAAGAGTCTCGCCTTTCTCATCAGAATTAGACCCAAAGTAATTGGTTAATTCCAAATGAATTCCAAAGTAACCAGAAAACTGGGGCAATTCAGCACAGTTAGGAGACAGTGTTAAAATACAATAAAAACAAGGGAATTAAGTGGTGTAGAGAGCCAGCATTATGTAATGGTTTGAATGCCAGACTGTGACTCTGGAGACCAGGGTTCGAATCTCAGCGTGGCCATGAAACCCACTGGGTGACTTTTGGGTAAGTCACACTCTCTCAGCCTCAGGGGAAGGCCATGGCAAACCTCCTCTGAACCAATCCTGCCAAGAAAACCCCATGATAGCTTCACTTTTGGGTCACTATAAGTCAAAAGAACTTGAACTCACACAAAAACAAGAACAACAACAAATAAAAGCACAACATGGGGGGATGTGTAGCACCACTTATTAGAAAACTCAATAGCGAGATGTCCTGCTATTACTGTTGTCCTGGGTATTTACAGCTGTCTTATGATCCCACCTCCATAGTACTGTCTCCTCCCTGGGTTATTTTCTGATTGTTTGTCTATGTCTTTTGCTGACACAAAGTCCATCCCCTCTTGTGTGAAACGGCAACTGTCAACTACTTTGAATGCCTTCCCTTTAACTCTTACTGTTATAGCCACAGAGTTAGATTCTGATGCAGCAGCTAACAAGGCCAATGCGATTCTAGGCTGCATCAATAGAAGTATAGTGTCTAGAGATCAAGGGAAGTAATAGTGCCACTCGATTCTGCTTTGATCAGGCCCCACCTGGAATATTGTGTCCAGTTCTGGGCACCACAATTCAAAAAGCACATTGAGAAACTGGAGGGTGACTAAAATGGTGAAGGGACTGGAAACCATGCCCTATGAGGAACGACGTAAGGAGCTGAGGATGTTTAGCCTGGAGAAGAGAAGGTTAAGGGGTGATATGATAGCCCTGTTTAAATATTTGAAGGGATGTCATATTGAGGAGGGAGCAAGCTTGTTTTCTGCTGCTCCAGAGACTAGGACCTGGAGCAATGGATACAAGCTGCAGGAAAAGAGATTCCAGTTCAACATAAGGAGAAACCTCCTGACAGTAAGGGCTGTTCGACAGTGGAAGACACTCTCTCAGAGAGTGATGGAGTCTCCTTCCTTAGAGGCCTTTAAACAGAGGCTGGATGGCCATCTGTCAGGGATGGTTTGATTTAGATTTCCTGCATGGCAGAATGGGGTTGGACTGGGTGGCCCTTGGGGTCTCTTCCAACTCTAGGATTCTATGAGTCCTGAACAGGGGAATCTTCCCATCTGTCTAAAATACGCTGCCTCTCTGGCCCCATTGTGGGGGGTAATAAGCCTGAGGCTACTTGTGGCTCTCTCCAGGACTGGAAAGGATTTGAACTCAGTCTACCAGTTGCTGGAGGAGAGAAGAAGGTGATTGCTTACTACTGAATTAACATGTGCTCATGGGTTTCCCATTGAGATATATGCTGGGCCTCTGTGTTTACAGAATTATGAATGAGAGAGAATGATCTGATTCAGCGATAGTTAGGAATGGATACTCCTTGTTCAGAGGCAGTCTATCTCTAATCCATCATCCCTGGGGGAATTGAACAGAAGGGCACTCCTGTACTACAGTCTTGCTTGTGGGCATCCAGTTGACCACACAGCGAACAAAATAGGGCACAGGCTAGGCCTTTTCTCCAATCTAACTGGGCATAAGAGCGGGTACAAAAGGGGGGAACAAGGGGAGAAACATTTTCCCACCTTAGAGACTCCTAGCCTTGCCACATTACTCCTAGCCTTATAAACCGCTTGTTGAGCAGGATCTGGCGGCACGTGCTTATAAGCAGAACGCTGCCAACGCTGCGGTAGTTCATTTCCATTGTGCCATCTACATGCAGGGAATCAAAGACGGTCAAAGCGTGCCAAGTCTCAAGAGCAACTTAAACCCTATCCATTCTCAGGCTTGTCGAGAGGAATTGTGCTGAAATGTGTATTGCTGCAGGGGAGAGGATGGACACCGAACCTCCCCGAAACGAGAGGGAAGTTTGGCATAGAGAAAAGGCTGGCACACGGTGAAGGCAGCTGGCAAAGAGAAAGCACAAAGAACTGGAGCGACTTTGGATTTTTCTGCTGCCCTCCAGCATTTAGTCATGAGCAAAGGGTGAGGGACAAAGAGCGCCATTTCAGTTTCAACACCACATGAATCCCAGCCAAGCTCAATTGGGGTGATGATGATGATGATGACGATGATGATGATGATGTAGAAGAACAGGATCAACTGTGATAAGGATGACTGAAATAAAGAGCATGTTGTTACATGCCTTCAAGTCAACTCTGGTCCAAAACACACCACAGAAATAGTCCACTTTGAGACCGCTTTGACTGCCCTGGCTCAGTGCTAGGGAATCCTGGGAGTTGTAGTTTATTGTCCTCAGAGCTCTCTGACAGAGAAGGCTAAATGTCTCACAAAACTACAGTTCGAAGACTTTCCTAGCATTGAGATAGGGCAGTTAAAGTAGTCTCAAACTGGATTATTTCCACACTATGTTTTGGACCTCTTGACTTACGGCAACCCTATCCTAGGGTTGGCTTGGCAAGATTTCTTCCGAGGACATTTTTTGGCATTGAGGCTGAGAAAGTGTGTCTTCCATTGGGTTTCCAAGGCCGGATGGGACTCAGTCCTAGTCCAACCTTCAAACCTCTAAACATGGCATGCCTTGAATATCTGGAGCACATGGCGTAAACATTAAATACAGTAATAATCATTAGGAGCGCTGTGACAAGATTTAGCCAATTAGATTAAAGTAATCTGTTTATTAGAGCCAGTGTGGTGTAGCGGTTTGAGCATTGGACTATGACTCTGGAGACCAGGGTTCGAATCCCAGCCCTGCCATGTAATCGCACTGAGTGACCTTGGTCAAGTCACACACTCTCAGCCTCAGAGGATGGCAATGGCAAACCCCTTCTGAAGACACTTGCCAAGAAAAACCCATGACCTTTAATCAGAAACGACCCGAGGGTACACAACAACAACAACAAATCTATTTATTTTAAATCTCAATTTGATTTAAAAGATTGTAGCCATACCTCAGATAAAAGAGCCACTGACAGCCAATCTTCCGATAAAGGCTATTTAGGCCCACTCAGGTCTCTTTTCCTTATCTTCTTTCAGGTTTGAAGGGTTTTATTTTTTAGTAGCGTCAGCATTGGGAGGATGGTGAAGGAGAGCTGGGGACACATAGGCTTTTGGTATCACGTTGCAGCAGCATATCTGCAGTAAGCAATGCAACAAAGCTTGAGCTGGGAAAGAATGGGACTTTGCTCAAGCCGATCCCACTGTAGCCATGTGGACATGACTACAGCAGACAAGGTAAACAGCAGCTGCCTCCAACATCCTATACTCTGAGCATTCGTGAAAAGCAAAACAAAGGAGACAAGGGGAGAGCCCTTTCACATTTATCAAGTATAGTGTTATCATTCCATTTTAACTGCTGTGGTTTCATCACCTTGATTCCCTTTATTGCCATGAGGCATAATGTAAAGTATTAAAATAACTACCGCTGCCACCATCATCACTTTGAGTGGTCCAAGGTTCTTGAGACAACATGGCTAGGACCAGACTGCATGCACCACACGGAAACATACAGAGCTGCCTTCTAGTTGAATATTCTCTTCTCAAATGAACATCAGTTCTTAAGACAAAAAAGAAAAGTATTCTTTATCACCTGGCCCCTTTCATGTTTGTCAATTATATAGTGCTATCATTCCATTTTAACTGCTGTGGATCCACATAGGGTACCATGGGGTTGTAGTTTGGGGGTGTAGCAGAGTCCTTTGGCTGAGGAATCTAAATTCATAGAATTGGAAGAGACCCCAAGGGCCATCCAGTCCAACCCCATTCTGCCATGCAGGAACTCTCTATCAAAGCATCACCGACAGATGGCCATCCAGCCTCTGCTTAAAGACCTCTAAGGAAGGAGACTCCACCACAATCTCCGAGGAAGGAGTGTGTTCCTCTGTCGAACAGCCCTTACTCTCAGGAGGTTCCTCCTAATGTTGAGCTGGAATCTTTTTTCCTGGAGCTTGCATCCATTGCTCCATTGTGTCCTATTCTCTGGAGCAGCAGAAAACAAGCTAGCTCCCTCCTCAATATGACATCTCTTCAAATATTTAAACAGGGCTATCATATCACCTCTTAACCTTCTCTTCTCCAGGCTAAACATCCCCAGCTCCCTAAGGCGTTTCTCATAGGGCTTTGTGGTTTCCAGACCCTTCACCATTTTAGTCACCCTCCTTTGGACATACTCCAGTTTCTCAACATCCTTTTTGAATTGTGAGGCCCAGAACTGGACACAGTTTTCCAGGTGGGGCCTGACCAGAGCAGAATAGAGTGGCAGTATTATAACTGTGTGCCTTTAAGCCATTTCTGAATTATGGTGACCCTAAGGTGAACCTGGGGCTGAGAGTGTGTGACTCAGCCAAGATCCCTCCAAGTAGGCTTGTATGGCCAAGCAGGGAATCAAACTCTGGTCTCCAAGGTTATAGTCCAAGGCTCAAACCACTACAGCACACTGTTTTGCATAAGGACTTCAAATGCCGTTCCCTGGCTGACAAATCCATTTCTCATGCCATGCAACCATATTACTGGAAGATGGAAAGGTGGGAGATTAATGAGGGGGATGCACCACGATCTGTATGTTGTTCCCATTCCCCAAATGATGGAAGCACAGACTCTCAGTATGAGTAAAATGAGCCATTTAGTGAAGGCCGGGGTTGACATTGTTGGAGAGAGCGGGGATTGGGAAGAGAAGTGGTCAAGACAGAGCTTGGAAATGTTGAACTACAAGTGATGCAGCCGCACTAAATTTCAGGGCGAGGGTGCAGCAAAGTTTCATTCTAGGAAGCATTTTGACAGAAATCTTTCGGAAATTTTCAATGTTATGCCATTTATAAATCTCAATATATATATACACACACACACACACACACACACACACACACACACACACACTCATCCCTCCATATCTGCAGCTTTGATATTTCTGGATTTGATTAATATGTTCTCTCTAGGAATATCTAAGTCCTCCATTACAACTCTATGGTCAACTTTAACTAAAAGTTGCACTGAAAGACCTAGAGATCCCTAGAGAGAAGACTCTACTAGGGCTTTGTAGGTCCTCCGGTCAGTGTCTGTCGGACGTTGACCACAAAGTTGCCCTGGAGGACCTAGAGATTCCTAGAGAAGGGTCCTTTCAGGTAAAAACATAGTGTTTTTGTTATTTGCAGTTTTCCCATATTCACAGGGGTCTTGTACCCCTAACCCTAGTGAATAGGGATGGATGGATGTGTGTGTATGTCAGAAAATTTTGTGAAATGTTGCAATAAGTACCAACAGTGAATTCCTTGTAAAATGCTACAATAAGTTAACAGGCAAAAATTACTTTAGAGCGTAACTTGCCAAGTTCTGGCACAGCAATAGGAAAAGGTGCAAAGATGGAAATGGGGACCAATTGTGATGGAGAACAGTAGCATAAAAAGAAATATCATATGGAAACCCAGCTATTTCCCCATTGTAACCTATGGACAATGGCCACTCTTCACCGCTCAAGGTTTGGAGAAGAACTGTCTGTCACTCTCCCGTCTTGTTTTTCTTCTGCTCTTCATTGCTGTGTGTGAACACATTTCTTTTTTCTGTTAGAAGAATGATGAGAAAGAGGGGTCAGGGGGAAGACAGAAGGCTTTCGCTCATGTGTAAAGAAATATTCCCTTTCACTTCATAATCGGGGCTGTTGCTATGGGAGAGCAATGCAATGCAAAAAACAAACCATTTCATGCATTGATTAAACTTGCATACAAATAAGACGAATGAATGGATGAACGGTGAATGCATTGATCAAATCTGTATATGAAGAAGCGGATAATTCTGAAGGGGATGGAAGCTTGCTTGCTTTGTTTTCTCTCCTGAGAGAGTATTAGAAGTGGGACAGAAGAAGCATCCTCTTCTTTGCTGGTAGCTGAGACTGGATTCTCAAATGTGAAAGAAGGAATGCTTCTTCTGAGTAGTGAGGTTCCCTCCGGTAGGTGTGAGTGACAAGATAACAAATGTAAGGTACTGCACTTAGGATGGATAAATGAAATGCACAGATATAGGATGGGGGACACCTGGCTGAATGAAACCAAGTGTGAAAGGGATCTAGGAGTCCAAGTAGACCATAAGTTGAACATGAGTCAACAGTGCGACGCAGCAGCTAAAAAGGCCAATGCAATTTTAAGCTGCATCAATAAAAGTATAGTGTCTAGATCAGGAGAAGTAATAGTGCCACTCTATTATGCTTTGCTCAGGCCCCACCTGGAATATTGTGTCCAGTTCTGGGCACCACAATTCAAAAAGGGCATTGAGAAACTGGAGTGTGTCCAAAGGAGGGTGACTAAAATGGTGAAGGGTCTGGAAACCATGCCCTATGAGGAATGCCTTAGGGAGCTGGGGATGTTTAGCCTGGAGAAAAGAAGGTTAAGAGGTGATATGATAGCCCTGTTTAAATATTTGAAGGGATGTTATATTGAAGAGGGAGCAAGCTTGTTTTCTGCTGCTCCAGGGACTAGGACCCTGAGCAATGGATGCAAGCTGCAGGAAAAGAGATTCCATCTCAACATTAGGAGGAACGTCCTGACAGTAAGGGCTGTTTGACCGTGGAACAAACTCCTTCCTCGGAGATTGTGGCGGAGTCTCCTTCTTTGGAAGTCTTTAAGCAGAGGCTGGATGGCCATCTGTTGGCGGTGCTTTGACTGAGAGTTCCTGCATGGCAGAAGGGGTTTGGACTGGATAACCATGGAGGTCTCTTCCAACTCTACGATTCTATGATTCTATGGTAGTAAGACACAGGGCAGCTTTCAAATCTTTGAGTTCAAACCTGACTCACCTGGTTGATCAGGACCTTGGTTGTGTCATGCGCCTCCATCCTAACCTACCTTATAGGGTTATTGTGGGGATCAAAACATGGGGAGGACAACCATGTCTGATTAAGGGTAATATGGGATCAAAACATAACAGATAATACAGTATGAAGAACCTATGGATCTATGATGACTTCTCATCAGCTTTAGCCAGCAAAATCCATGGCAAGGGATGATGGGAGTTGTAGTCAGCCAAAAAAAAGGGGGGGGATATGGGGTGTGTACCCTTCCACATTTAAGGTCTCTAAGCTGAGAAACTAAACAAAGACTAACCAGGAAAGTCAGGCCCTTAACAATAACGCAAACTTTGTTAAACCATAAATTGTATGTGTTTTTGTAAATATTGTAAAGTAACCATAATGTGAAGTCGAAGGCTTTCATGGCCGGCATCCATAGTTTTTTGTGGGTTTTTTGGGCTAAGTGGCCGTGTTCTGGAAGAGTTTATACCTGACATTTCGCCAGCATCTGGGGCATCTTCAAAGAAATCTGGCATCTCAGACGATGCCAGCCACAGATGCTGGCGAAATATCAGGAACAAACCCGTCTAGAACATGGCCACTTAGCACGAAAAACCCACAAAAAACTAACATTATGACTTCTGTGAAACTCAGTCACAATCTTCAAGTTCCTTGAAGCCATCAGATTCTAAACCTTACGTGTTAAAAAGCTGTTTCTGAGATTTCTTCAAGCCACAGGGTCTTCAGGTTTGATAAAACGTACATCATAAACCACATGAACTTTATTATCTTCTTTAAGTGGACTTGCATTTATATTATGAACATTACCTTACTTGTTTCTGAATGATGATTTGTTGAACTTTAGAGATGAGACAGTGCACACTATGGTTGCTTGACAATATTTTACCATATGATCATGTTTCTATATAGCTTCACTATTCCCTTGGATGCCCAAACTTGTACTGTATTATTATAACAAACACATGCAAGTGGTGGTTTAAAGAAGCTTTTGTAGTGTTGTTAAGTACCTTATTTTCCTGGTTAGTCTTTTTTCAGTTGTAGTCAGCCAACATCTGGAGGGTCACAAGTTGTCCACCTGAGTTACAGAGCCAGGGTTAAAACACTGCAGGAGGATCATGAAATAGTTGTCATTCTTTCTCAGGCTGATGCCGTGAGGCCTGCTGGCAAGAGGACAAGGTTGGCACAAGTACGAAATCCACAGACAGGTGCTCTCTCACACACACAAATATATTTTCCGCTCCCCAACCCTCCCCTTGCCAAGGATCGATACCTCCAAAGACCTCTTCATTCAAATCATGCCTCTGTTTTCCAGCACCTGACAGCCGCTTCTCCACACTGCAATTAAGCTGTCGAAAAACCAAGGAAAGGTTTACACTCCAAACCTTGGGGAGAAAGGGAGGGAGGTGCACATGATGGATGGCAAGGCTGGCATGGCGCTGGGCCACTGTAGACCCAGCCTGCAAGGAAGGGAAGAGGTTTCCCTCATCGCTGCCATCTGGATAGCTGCCGCAGGGAACCTCAAGCTTTGGAGGCCATGCCTGGCCCACCTGAGGGTCAGATCTGGACTTCAGGAATAATAATATTGTTTGAGTATTTAAGGGGATGTCACATTGAGGAGGGAGCAAGCTTGTTTTCTGCTGCTCCAGAGAATGGAACACTGAACAATGGATGCAAACTAAAGGAAAAGAGATTCCAGCTCAACATTAGGAGGAACTTCCTCACAGTAAGAGCTGTTTGAGAGTGGAACACACTCCTTCCTTGGAGGGTAGTGGAGTCTCCTTCCTTGGAGGTCTTTAAGCAGAGGCTGGATAGCCATTTGTCAATGGGGATGCTGTGATTGAGAGTTCCTGCATGGCAGAATGGGGTTGGACTGGATGGTCCTTGGGTCATCTTCCAACTCTATGATTCTATGATTTGGAATTTTCTCAGCTTCTTTATGGTTCCTCCCTTCCCTGTACCACCACCAACAAAAAATGCTGAAATAGCTTTCCTTAGGCTTAGTTCTGGCAGTAAAAATTCTAGCATAAATTAGGCTGATATTTGGGGTCCCATCTTTCAACACTGGACTGTGTTCCCTTTCTAGAATCATAGAGTTGGAAGAGACCTCAGAAGCCATACAGTCCAACCCCCTTCTGCCATTCAGGAACTCACAATCAAAGCACCCCCGACAGATGGCCACCAAGCCTCTGTTTAAAAAGGGCTTCTCCTCCGATACCTCCCTTGATCTAGACACTATACTTCTATTGATGCAGCCTAAAATTGCATTGGCCTTTTTACTGACGCATCGCATTGTTGACTCATGTTCAAGTTGTGGACTACATGGACTCCTAGATCCCTTTCACACATATAAGTATCTCATTCAGTCATGTGTCCCCATCTTCTATCTGTGCATTTAATTTTTTCTACATAAGTGCAGTACCTTACATTTCTCCGTGCTGAATTTCATCAGAGCATCCCCAGCAGATGGCCATCCAGCCTCTGTTTAAAGACCTCCAAAGATGGAGACTCCATCACTCTCCAAGGAAGCATGTTCCATCCTTGAACAGCCCTTACTGTCATTGCCATAAGTCAGAAATGACTTGAAGGCAACCAACAACCACAACACAGCAAACCTTCCGGCTCAGATGTTGCCCCATGATGAAACCGGTGTGGTGTGATGTGTGGACTCAGGGCCTGGAAGACTCTCGCATGCATTTCCTCGCTCAGCTGCAGCCTTGGCTCTGCCTTTGGGTCTACAGCAGGCTGTAATTCTGAGCAAGCTGGGAGCCGGTGACATTTTAACAGCCGGCCAAAATGGGCTCATGAACACTTGGATTAGCTCCACATCAGGAGACAGGCTTGGAAGGGAGCATAACCCGCCTGCAGGAGCTTAGTCAACAGCGCACAAGTGTCCCAGCCTTACAAAAAAGGTTGTGTGTGTGTGAGAGAGATCAGCAGTAACCCCCAGGACAGACAGACCAAAGTCAAACTCCAGAGACATGCGTCCCTCATTTGATGGATATTCTGATGTCAGTAAAAACATGCCCACAACTGTGGAATGAGACAATTTGGTGAACCTATGGGCAGCATAAATCCAGCTGGGCTTGTTATAGCCACAGCAGTTCGATGGAACGTTCATGTCCAAAGGCAGTCTATCTCTGAAAGTAGTTGCTTGGACACAGGGAGAGGGGGACTGCCAACCTTCATGCCCTACTTGGGGTTGCCCAGAGGCATCTTGCTGGCCATAGCGTCGGTATGCGTATTGTGTGCCTTCAAGTCATTTCCAACTTATGACAACCCTAAGGAGGACTTGAGACTGGATGGCTCCTGTGGTCCCTTCCAACTCTACGATTCTATGATTCTAAATCCACTGGGTAATTGTGGGCAAGTCACACTCTCTCAGCCTCAGAGGATGGCAATGGCAAACCCACTCTGAAGAAATTTGCCAAAAAACCCTTGTGATGGGGTTGCCTTAGAGTCACCACAAGTCAGAAATGACTTGAAGGCACACAACAACAAGGCAAACTTATCATGGGGTTTTCTTGGCAAGACTTGTTCGGAAGATATTATTTAATTATTTGATTTCTATCCTGCCTTTCCGCCCAAAAAGGGCCCAATGCCTTCCTCTGAGGCTGAGAGCATGTGACCTACCCAAGGTCTCCCAGTGGGTTTCATGCCTGAGGTAGGAATCGAACCCTGGTCTCCAGAGTCATAGTCCAACACTCAAACCACTATGCCACCCTGGCCATTAAACAGGGTTTGGTTTGACCCAGCTCAAGAAAAATTAAAATTTAAAATTAAATTTAAAGTTAAAATTAAAATTAAAATGATGGTACGAAGAAAGAAGAAAGTAGGGCTTATTAGGAGATTAATACAGAGTTATAGATAAAACAAAGGAAGTAATATGGTCATAAGTTGATGTAGATATTGACTGATTTGTTAATACTTTGCTATTCTGTTGGACAATATAACATGCAAACTTGTACATTTTTATGTTTTACAAAATGAATAAAAATATTTGGGGGGAAAATTAAATTTAAATTGCAGTTTCCATACTCCCCGAGCCAGTTTGGCCACTGACCATGCTGCCTGGGGGATTCTGGGAGATGTAATGCAAAAGTTGGCTTTTAAGCTTTGTCATCTTAGGGCCCATACAGACAGGCCAAAATAAAGCTGCTTCGAGTCACAGTTTGGAGATATGTTTGTTAAATGACACATGCATCTTAAGAGGCCAGACACTGCACCAAAGCTGTGCTCAAGTCCTTAGGACTAGAGCATGCCTTGGGCACGGCTTTTGGCCTCTTAGTACGCATGCATCATTTAAACAGCATACCTCCAATCTGACCAGAAGCAGCTTTATTTTGGCCTGTCTGTATGGGCCCTTAGATTCCTCCCCTCCATGCAATGCCCAAAGACATGAGGGGACTTCGAGACAGCATGAATGTTGTAGCCACCATCCGCACTGGCGCCAGGGCACATGGACCACAGCAGCTGCCGAAATATGCCCAGTCTTGGAGCCAAGTGATATCCAGTTATAGATAGGCAAGAGTTATAGGCAAGAGCCAGTGGTTTGAGCATTGGAATTTGGAGTAGGTGAATAGATCAGAGCCAGCATGATTTAGTAATTTCAGTGTTGGGACTTGGAACTGTGGAGGCATGGGTTCGAATCCCAGCTGGGCCATGAAAACCCACTGGGGATCAGGGTGACTAGATGTCGTAACTACAAAGGAAGACAAGGCATCACGAAACATAGGATATTCAAGAAAAATGAAGGACGTAATAATAGTAATAATAATAATAATAATAATAATGCTTTATTTATATAGCGCTGTAGATTTACACAGCGCTGTACATACAAACAATAAAAAAGATAAAAGTAACCCTGCCCATGACATGACCAAATAAAAGCTAAAAACACTGATATAAATATAAATCCATGCTTCTTAAGTCATGCTCAAAATGGAGGACGTTTTGGAATTTTTTGGGAGGTCTTTAAGCAGAGGTTGGATTGCTTCGATTTTGAGTTCCTGCATGGCAGAAGAATGGGATTAGACTGGATGGCCCTTGGGGTCTCTTCCAACTCTAGGATTTATATATGATTCTATGGCCTGGGTTTGAATCCCTGCTTGGCCATGAAAACCCATTGGGTGACTTTGGAGAGAAGTCACATTCTCTCGGCCTCAGAGGATGACAATGTCAAATGCGCTCTGAAGAAACGTGCCAAGAAAACCTCATGATGGGGTTACCTTAGGGTCGCCATAAGTCAGAAACGATCTGAAGGCATGCAGCAACAACAATGCACCACATACACACATTTTGGGCTTCTAATATTTGGGACCTGAGCCCTATTAGAGCAGACCCACTGAATCCATTATTGAAGGGCGAGTCAACATACACGTAAATCCCATTGTTTTAATGGCTCTACTTGACTTTGGACTAATAATAGGAACCAGGACATTATAGCCCTACTCTTAAGGCTTCCCAGAAGCACTTAAAAGTGGACACTCCTTTAAAGTGGATACTGAACTAAATGCAGCCTTGGCCCAGTTATTCTTAGGTTCTGATCCAAGCTGCCGTGGCTGAATTTGAATCGACGGTGACCCTGATCTCTCACCATGAAACACTAACAGTGAAAACAATGTTTTCCCCATAGCCACCACATGTAGACTACATTGATGGAGCCAGTGGGGTGTAGTGGTTCAAGCATTGGTCTGTGACTTGGGTTCGAACCCTAGCTGAGCCATGCAAAACCACCGGGCGCCCTTGGGCAAGTCACAGTCTCTCAGCCTCAGAGGAGGACGACTGTGTCAGAGGATGGCAATGGCAAACCTGCTCAGAAGAAACCTGCCAAGAAAATAATAATAATATAATAATATAATAATAGTAATATTTATGTTTAGCCCGCCTCTCCCTTTCTGATCGAGGCGGGTTCCAAGGGAGCCTGCATTATTTCTGCAGTGCGGATGCAGTCTTAAGTTTCCAGCTTTTATTGTTAGTGACTACAGTGGGTACTTCTCCTTCCCATGGTGTATTTACAAGAGCTGGAAGACTTTTTAGTATGGAAGATCCACATTACCTAAATACTCTAAAAAGGCACCACATCTCATCTGATCTTGGAAGGTAAGTAGTGTTAGCCCTGGTTAGGCCTTGGATGGGAGACATTCAAAAAATCCTAGGTGCCGGAGACTGTATTTCAGAGAGATGAACTGGTAAAAGCCCCTCTGAATATTCCTTGCCTAAGAAAACTTTGTGAAATCTATGGGGTCACCATAAGTTGACAGGCGACCCGCATGCACACACATGGCATATTTAACCGATCTAGAAATCCTATAACATCGGAGGGCCCTTTACTCTGGTATGACGCCACGTCCCCCCCTCAGCTATCTTTGAAGGCCAATCTGGAAAGGTCCCTTATTCGGAGAGACAATGCGCCTCTGTGCATCTGGTCACACAGAAACAATGGAGCATGTGTTACTCCAAGGTTTGCTATGCAGAGACATCCGCATTAGCCTCATTTCACCCTCATTGTATAAATATCCAGAATGCACAGGACCAGTTTATGCTTTCCTTTTGCTTCCAGATATTCATCCTGATATAACATTTCATGCTGCTAGGTTTTTGCGCACCGGTGCTTAAAATACGTCGGAGAGTAAATGAATATTGGTTTGTAAACAGACAGTTAGGGTGCTCCATATACACCCAGCCCTTCTTATACACATATTTTTTTATACATGGGTTCAAGCATCCATGGTTTCAAAATGTTCAAAAAATTATATACATTTCAAATATCAAACCTTGATTTTCCAATTTTTATAAGGGACACCATTTTGCATTTTGTCATTATATTTCATGGGACTTGAGCATCCACAGATTTTGTTATCCATGGAGATCTTGGAACCAAACCCCAGCGTATAACAAGGGTCCACTGTACTATTTGTAATGTTTTAATATTTTCCTATATCCGTTTTAGGTATTAAACAGATGCATATTTTAGTTTTATGTTTTTAATTGAATGTACCCACTCCCCTGTTCTGGTCTAATTTAACTTCAATTTTTGAACAAGAGACTTACTTTCCCATTTCTCAAAAGTAATTGAAAGCTTGTTGTTGTTGATGTTGTTGTTGTTGTGTGCCTCCAAGTAATTTCTCATTTATGCTGATCCTATGTCAAACCTGTCATAGGGGTTTCTTGGCAAATGTTCGTCAGGATGAAGCAAAGAACAATGATGCCAAATAACCTACAAACTTCTGGCAGGCATAGCTGCTTGTGCTCACTCTAAAACAGTGGCTCCCAAACTTTGGTCTCCAGATGTTTTGGACATCAGCTCCCAGAATTCCTCAGTGTTGGCCAAGCTGGCTGGGGCTTCTGGAAGTTGAAGTCCAAAACACCTGGAGGATCAAAGTTTGGAAACCATGGCCCTAAGGGGTGGATGGATGAGAGAGTAAAACGGGGCTAGTGCTTCCAGGACAGATTATATTCTTGCTTTTCGCCAGGGAATAGTTCCTTTTTTAAAATAAGAGTTAAAGTGCAGTACTTACATTAATTCATGGATAAGTCAATTCAGATTTTTGGGGTCTATTTTTGACTACAGTTCTAGACTTATACATGAGTACATACACTATGTACCATCTGTCGGGGATGCTTGGATTGTGCTGGCATAACAGAATGGGGTTGGACCTGGGATCTCTTGGGGTCTCTTCCAACTCTAGGATTCATAGAATCAGAGTTGGAAGAAACCCAGTCCATTTCCTTTGTGCCATGCAGGAACTCACAACCAAAGCACCCCGACAGATGGCCATTAAAGACCTCCAAAGAAGGAGACTCCATCACTCTCTAAGGAGTGTCTTCCACTGTCAAACAGCTCTTACTGTCAGGAAGTTCCTTCTACTGTTTTCCTATAGTTTGCATCCATTGCTCCATGTCCTATTCTCTGGAACAGCAGAAAGCAAGCTTGCTCCATCCTCAGTATGACCTCCTTTCAAATATTTAAACAGGGCTATCATATCACCTCTGAAGCATCTCTTTTGTAGGCTAAACATCCCCAGCTCCCCAAGTCTCTCCTCATAAGGCATGGTTTCCAGGCCCTTCACCATTTTGGTGGCTCTCCTTTGGACATGATTCTATAGCCCAGGAAAGAGAAGAAGGGGAAACCCTTTCCAAACTGTTCATTTAGGAATGGGAGCCTTGCCGTGGGTGACTGAGATTCATAGCTCACTCCGTTGTCCTCTTCCTCCCTTCCCAACCCACAGGGAGCCTGGGCACCGACACAGAAGAACGGCTGGTGGAGCATCTCCTGGACCCAACGCGGTACAACAAACTGATCCGCCCAGCCACCAATGGTTCCGAGTTGGTCACCGTGCAACTCATGGTGTCCCTGGCTCAACTCATCAGCGTGGTACGTACTACACAATTATAACCCATACCATTCTACTTTAATCGCTACGGTTGCATCTTATGGGATCTTGGGACTTGCAGTTTGGGGATGTGCTAGAGCTGTCTGGTTGAGAAGTCTGAAACTACAAATCTCCCATAGGATGGAATCCTGTAGTTGAGGTAGAGTCATCTGTTGCTGTCATGTGCCTTCAAGTTGTTGCCGTCTATTGGCGACCTTAAGCTACTTCGATAAGAGGGGACTCTATGAATGAGAGACCTCCAAGATCATCACCTTGCTTGATCAGGACTTCAGCCCTGAAGTTGCCCACTGGGCTCTGTCTAAAGGACTGTCCAATTCACACACAGTTTAAACAATTCTAAATAATAGTTTTTTGGTCTCTGTGGCCATGTTCTAGAAGAGCTTGTTTCTGATGTTTCACCAGCATCTGTGGCTGGCATCTTCAGAGAATGCTGGCGTGGAAGAGAGTAGGGTATATATACTGTTGGTTGAGAAGAAGTGATTTACATGTTAATCTGTGTATTGTTCTGTTGTTGAATGGCATAGCCCACTCTCTTCCATGCCAGTGTTCTCTGAAGATGCCAGCCAGAGATGCTGGTGAAATGTCAGGAACAAACTCTTCTAGAACATGGCCACAGAGATTTAAAAAACCCACAAAACAACTATGGATGCCGGCCACGAAAGCCTTCAACTTCACAATCCTAAAGAACTTCAATCCTGGGTTGCCTCTACACTGCAGAAATCATCCATTTTGGCACCATTTTAACTGCCAAGACTCTGTGGAATGGAATCACATAGGATTGATAATGATGGGGATTGCAGATGATACTGTTATGGTGCTGTTTGACCAAAGCTTTGTTCAGGTGCCACAATCCTCTACAACTCCAAGAATACCATCGCATGGAGCCATGGCAGTTAAAGTGGTGGCAAACTGGATTATTTCTGCAGTGCAGCCCTAAACCTCAGTCCTAAAGGAGCTTTTAAGTCCCCCGGTCTACAGCATTTTAAAGACAGAAACGCATAGGAGCATGCGTAGTCTTCCCCGCTGGGAGAGGGATACGTTGCATTTCTATTCCAATTAGAATGATAATTTCTGGGTGTGCAGCCATATATATAACTTCACATCTGCATATTTTATGCCAGTCTTCATCCTCTTTTATGCACTTTTCTTTCCTGTTGTACTCTCATGGCGCATGAATGCCTACGCTGGAAGGAGAACGATAGCAGGAGGACTCAGCCTGACCAAAGCAAAAACCTTCTGTAGACTGAGGGTTGGAGGATTGGACAAACTGGAAAACAATTATATTTTAAGTATTGCTGCCTCTCCCCCAAAGTAGTTATATTTACAATATATACCTTTCCAAATAAATCCAGATTAGTCAAATGTGATTCCCCCCTCCAAGGCTCCTTTGGTTGACTTTTTATGCTTTCCTTCTGATTTTGTTTCCTCTTCAAGTGGAAGCCACTTTGAGCTGGCGATTTTAAAAAGCCAGAGCAGAGCGTTCATAAATAAATCAATCTCCGACAGCTTGATGAAAACAGAAGCCGCTTAATGCCATTTTAATGCATTAGCGCACCTGAACTTTGATCCACCGTCAAGCGCAACCCAGATTTAGCACAGCACACTGTTTCATTAGCCATGACATTGTACAGAAAACCATGGCCAACCAAGTTGGCTGGGGATGATGGGAGTCATGGTCCACCAGATAGGGAAGGGCACTTGAGGAAGGCTGCTGTAGATTTTTTTAAAGACTGATATACAGTTTGCCTCCCTCTTTTCTGGGGCTGAGAGTGTGTGACTTGCCCAAGGTCACCCAGTGGGTTTCCATGGTCAAGCAGGAAATCGAACCCAGATCTCCAGAGCTATAGTTCCACAGTCAAACCACTATACTGTACTTTCTTTTTGCAGGTACTTGATACTTTTTCCTTTGCTTCTCTTTGCAGCACGAAAGGGAGCAGATCATGACCACAAACGTGTGGCTGACGCAGGTGAGTAACTCCTCCTTGAATGCAATGGTAATAGTTGTGGCATAGACAACTTGCAAAATTAAAATTCTGCCTTTAAATTACAATAGCACATGCATGGCCTCAGTGTAGTTACACATGCGTGGTTTCATGTGTTGGTTAGATGTGACTTTTTAAAATAAAATTTAAAAATTGTTTTAATTTTTAAAAATCAAATGTTGTTATTTTTAAAACCCGAGGCTTCTCTTTTCTCCTCCCACTGAGCCTTAAGGACATGGTTTCCAAACCCTTCACCATTTTAGTCGCCCTCCTTTGTAGTCTTGTAGTCTCCTTAAGCCGGGTGAGAGAGAAACCCGCTGGTGGCAGGAGACCACTTCAGCAGTGCCCTGCATCTAACTGGTGCTCTCTGCTACCTTCCCTGCCTTTCCAGGAGTGGGAGGACTATCGCCTCACATGGAATCCAGAGGAGTTTGACGACATGAAGAAGGTGCGGCTGCCCTCGAAGCACATCTGGCTTCCAGATGTTGTACTCTACAACAAGTAGGTACCCTCGAGGGGCAGGAGGAAAACTAACTGAACTCAGCCACCACCTTTCCATCCCTAGATCTCAGGAGGAATCCATCACAGATGGTAGGAAGACAGCAGGGGGACTGAGGCAACCACTGGAGAAAGAGTCCGGAGGACAGCTTTGTCTCTTTCCTCATTCTCTCTGCCATGCCTTCTCCCTCAAGTGTGCTCCTGGTCTGTTGCCCCTCTCTTTCCCAGGTCTGCCCCATGTGCTCCTACTGTCTCTGCCCTCCTTTTCTTTGGATAATGCCACTTGGTGTTCTGGTGTGCCTTCAAGTTGTTTCCAACTTAGGGCAACCCTAAGGCAAACCTTTCATGGGGTTTTCTTGGCCAGATTTGTTCAGGGGAGGTTTGCCATTGCCTTCCATTGATGCTGACAGAGTATGACATGCCCAAGGTCACCCAGACGGTTTTATGGCCAAGCTGGGAATCGAACCCTAGACTCCAGAGTCGTAATCCAACACTGAAACCACTACGTCATGCTGGCTCTCAGGACAACGTCACACTACACTGTTATAGCGCTGTGATTCCACTTTAACTACTATGGCTACCTCTTCTGGAATCCCTGGGATTTGCAGTTTAGGGAACAGCACTGAGAATTCTCAGTCAGAGAGCTCTTAGGCCTCACTAAACTACAAATTCCAGAATATCACAAGAGGACGCCATAGCAGTTACAGTCAAATGATAGTGCTATAACAGTGTAACGCGATACTGATTTTTCTCTCTGTGATGCTCTCTGTTGCCCTTTTGCCCCCTCTCTCTCTCTCTCAGCCCTTCTCTCTTTTGCACTCCTTCGTGTGTTCTTTCTTTCGCTCCCTCCTGCCTGCTTCCCTCACGCGATCCTTCTCAAAATCTGCTCTCCTCTCTTCCACCTGCAATCTTTCTCATACGCTTTATCCTGGATTCCCTCTTTTTTGCTTGATCTCCCTCCCTCCTTCTTGGTTAACCTATCATTGGTGTTGTACAATAACATCCCAAATCCACAGTGATACCTTCATTGGGCCAACCAAAATGCACAAAATACATGTTGCAAGCTTTCAAAGCTCCACTGGCTTCTTCACCAGGCAAACATGTTAAACACCATAGAGGCGCAAAAGAGAAAAATGACAGTTAGTTGTTCAATCAGCAAGACAAAAGGAGACATGCCTTTGATGCACTTCTGACTTTGTTCTTGTTGTTGTAAGCCTTCAAGTCGTTTCCAACTTATGGAGACCCTACCACAGGGTTTTCTTGACAAGATACATTTGGGGGGAGGTTTCCCATTGCTTTCCCTTAAGGCTGAGCGCATGTTACTTGACCAAGGCCTCCCAGTGGGTTTCATGGCCATGTAGTCAATCAAACCCTATTTTCTAGTGTCATAGTACAACACCCAAACCACTACGGCATGCCGGCTGACTTAGGGCAACCCTTTCATAGAGTTTGTTTTTTCCCCTTGCCTTGTCATTGCCTTCCTCTGAGGCTGAGAGAGTGGAACTAGCCCCAGGCTTCCATGGCTGAGTTGAGATTCGAACCCTGGTCTCTCAGAGGTCTAGGCCTACAGTCAAATCACTACACGATGCTGGCTCTCATAACACATCTAGGTCTCCTCTAAACCCCAGCACTCTTTCAATTCCATTATCTATTCCAGTATCTATTATCTAATTATTTACATACCATTACTTATTCCATTATCTACTGTCCATTATCTATTGTCTATAGATCCATTATCTGACCTGTTCCATTATATATTCCCTTTTTTAAAAAATCATTTCACTGTTACGGATGGGATGGGTTGATGCTAAACAGAATAGTTAAAGGAGACCAAAAGATCTTCTACGCTGCACAGTTATAGTGCAATAATTCCACTTTAACCGCCATGGCTGCTTCCTATGGAGTCTTTGGTGAGCGTTCTGGCAAAGAATTCCTAATGTCCATCCCTAAACTCTAAACTCCAGAATTATATAGGACAGAACCATGGCAATTAAAGTGGAATAATGGCACTATACAGTAATATGGAGTGTAGAAGGGCTTCAAGGCCATACCTTTAAAAGGCCCTTGGCCTTTGGCATTTAAATTCATTTAAGTGTCATGACACTGACAACTTCTGCTCCACAATCGTGCCTGATTCCTAGCTTAAGCCAATAATAATAATAATAATAATAATAATAATAATAATAATAATAATAATAATAGGATTTATTTATATGCCACCCAATCACTGGGAATCCGGGTGGCTTACAACAGTGGGGATAATAGATAGTTCCCTGCCCTCAGGCTTACAATCTGACACAACACAAAAGGAGAAGCCAATGGCTATGACCACATCATGGGGCAGTGAGGTTCACAGTTTCCACATCTAGACAATTTGGATATAGGATCAACATTCTCTTCTCTTTTTTTGCACCCAGTGCTGACGGGATGTACGAGGTGTCTTTCTACTCCAACGCGGTGGTATCTTATGATGGGAGCATCTTCTGGCTCCCGCCAGCCATCTACAAGAGCGCTTGCAAGATTGAGGTAAAGCATTTCCCCTTCGACCAGCAGAACTGCACCATGAAGTTCCGCTCGTGGACCTACGACCGAACAGAGATTGACCTGGTGCTGAAGAGCGACGTGGCCAGCTTGGATGACTTCACACCCAGCGGGGAGTGGGACATCATCGCTTTGCCGGGCCGGCGGAACGAGAACCCCAATGACTCCACTTACGTGGACATCACCTATGACTTCATCATCCGCCGGAAGCCCCTCTTCTACACCATCAATCTCATCATCCCCTGCATCCTCATCACCTCCTTGGCCATCCTGGTCTTCTACTTGCCCTCAGACTGCGGCGAGAAGATGACCCTCTGCATATCCGTCCTCTTGGCCCTCACCGTCTTCCTGCTCCTGATCTCCAAAATCGTGCCCCCCACCTCACTGGATGTCCCGCTGGTGGGCAAGTACCTGATGTTCACCATGGTGCTGGTGACCTTCTCCATCGTCACCAGCGTCTGCGTCCTCAACGTCCACCATCGCTCGCCCACCACCCACACCATGCCTCCGTGGGTCAAGGTGGTCTTCCTGGACAAACTGCCCACCCTCCTCTTCATGAAGCAGCCACGGCAGAACTGTGCCCGACAGCGCTTGCGCCAGAAGCGGCAAAGCCAGGAACGGGCTTCTGGAAGCTTCTTCCTGAGGGAAGGAGCACGTTCTTGCACTTGTTACGTCAATCCCTCGACCACAAAGAAGTTTGGGATGGGGAGCAGCGGAAACAATGGCGGAGGCAGTGGTGGCGGTGGGAGTAGGCCCTTTACAGAAACGTCAGAAGGGGTCAATGGTTACCGGGACAGGCCAGGGCAAACAGTACAGCCACCCCAACCACTCGGCCACTGCTGCTGCGGCCTGGAGGAGGCAGTGGATGGAGTGCGTTTCATCGCTGACCACATGAAAAGCGAAGACGATGACCAGAGTGTGAGTACCCCCCTGCCCCCCCTCATTGCCCAAAGAGGGAAAGGTTACTTCTATAGCTTTTATTATAGTGGTTTGATACCACTTTTAACTACCCTGGCTTCATTCTTAAGGAAGTCCAGGATCTGTAGTTTCGTGGGGTAGTTAGAATTCTCTAACTCAGTCCTCTAAAGTATGTTAGTTTTCTCCAGGCAGGGAAATCTCTAATAGTATTACAAATCTCAGGAATCTGAAATCTAAAATGATCAGTGTAGACCCTGTTATGTGGACACATAATGATAATGCAGAAGAACCCCAACTGTGGAAATCCCTCCCAAGAAGGGTCAGACTGGCTCCATCCCTTCTGGGCGTCTAGTGAACAGTGAAGGCAGTGTTGTTTCAGTTGGCTTTGGCTCTTAAAATTAAGGGTATCTGTTATGAATCTGGCCCTTCTTTGGATCTCCAAATATCTACATTCCCTTCTCCATGATGCTATTGGTTCAAATTAAATCAAATTTATTACGGTACTCAGCCAACATAAGATGCTATTCGTTTGTAGTTTCCCAGAGTTTCCTACGGTCAACCATAGGTCATCTATGGAATGTCCCTCTTATGATTTAGCTCCTAAGAGTGAGGCAATTACTACACCCAGCTTTTAAACTGCGATCAGATATCGATAAAAGTGACTTTGCCGATACTTCTTGCATGACACCTCCTCTGATCCATAGCCGGGGCATCCCCTAACCGAGATTAGGCTATCCCTTTTCATAGATGGAGGAAATGCATCAATGTGCTTCCACTAGCACAAGCCCTTTGGTGCAAACCATCACTCCCAGGATGGTCATGTTATCGGCAGTGTCAGTCTTCCCTCTTCTCCCCGTGCCCCCTCCTTCTCCTTGCAAACAGCTCAATTCCAGGTAGCAAAGCTAGTGATTCTTAAATGCAAAGCAGCTTTCTTGATCTATGTGAACAAATCAGTCATAGCTGTTTACACAAAGTTAATGGATCTTAAATGCCCCTTGGAAACCACATCATGACAAACTCTTCACATGACACCAGGAACAGGCCACGGAAATATGCAGGCTGCTGGGAAGACCCATTTCCCTCTCTCCCAAGTTATTGTCAGGACTGCAGCTATGCCCAGAGGGAAAGGGAACCCTTGGAAGATGCCATCATCACTCCTGACAATCAGAAAGTCCCAACAATTAAACTCTCAAACCCTTGGCTCCACTGCAGCACTGCTGATACAACAGAGGTCTTCTTCCTAGTCTGAGTAGATCACAAGTTGAACATGAGTCAACAATGTGATGCAGCAGATAAACAGCCAATGCAGTTCTAGGCTGCATCAATAGAAGTATAGTGCCTAGGTCAAGGGAAGTAATAGTGCCACTCTATTCTGCTTTGTTTGGGCCTTGCCTGGACTCCTGTGTCTAATTCTGGGCTTCAGAATTAAAAAAGGATGTTGACAAGCTGGAGTGTGTCCAGAGGAGGGCAACCAAAATGGTTGCAATAATTCAACACTTCTTGCTGTTAAAAAGCAAGAAATGAGAACTGCTCAACGCATCGTGAAAAGTTCTTTTTCTGGAAACCATAAAGCACTATGAGAAGAAGCTTAAGGAGCTAGGCATGTTTACTCTGTGGAAGAGGTTACGAGGTGATAGGATAGCCCTGTTTAAATATTTGAAGAGATGTCATATTGAGGCTGGAGCAGGCTTGTTTGCTGCACCTCCAGAGAATAGGACACAGAGCAATGGATGCAAGCTACAAGAAAAGAGATTCTAGCTCAACATTAGGAGGAACTTCCTGACAGTAAGGGCTGTTTGACAGTGAAAGACACTCCCTTGGAGAGTAGTGGAGTCTCCTTCCTGAGAGGTCTTTAAACAGAGGCTGGATGACTATCTGTTGGGGATGCTTTGATTGAGGGTTCCTGCATGGCAGAATGGGTTGGACTGGATGGCCCTTGGGGACTCTTCCCACTCTATGGTTCTATGAATCCATTCTTCATTCTACACGTTAAGACACCTTCTGAAACAGAAAGCCCAGAGATATTAGGCAGTGATATATTGACGGTACCATCAGGACAGAATTTGGGGGCAGATATCCAAAGCACCACACAGTAAGGGCATCCCTTCACCTCCAAAACGCAGTAAGCCGGATTGGCATATATTAAAGTAAGGGAAATGGTTTAAGGGAAGGGTATGAGACCATGAAACATGGGGTGGGAAAAGGCTTGGCCCTAGCAGCAATACACTGGGGGTTATTTTTCCAGAGGGGAACCTGCAAGATGTTTGGGGTGGTGGTGGGGACTGTGACACTTTCTTCCACCATCCCACCTGCGTCCTCCGAGATCCGTGAGTCAGAAGATCCTGTCCTTTCCTGACCCTCCTCCCGGATGTGTGGCAGTCATGTTCGCCAGCCCCAGCAGCAAGATTCTCAAATCAATATTTCCCTTCTGCTTGGCTGGATCCCGATGTTGAAAGCTCATGAAATATTCATGCGTGGGGAAAGAAGTGGGGAGAGACCGGGGGCAGGCAGGGCAAGAGAAACAGGCATTGCTTGCTTTCAGTGTGTGGGTAAGGAGGCCAAGCATTGTGGGTTTCGGTTGTGCCAGTGGAGTGAGGGTTGTGTCATTGTGACAGGGTCCACATGTCCCCACATTGATAAATCTGTAACCAGCCAGAAGCGTGTCAAAAATGGCCCTTGTTTCCCCACCGTGGCTGGCACAACGTCTAGCTCAACAGCCTTGCCAGACTCTTTCGGTGGCTGGAGATGCTTTGTGCCCCCGGGGCCAAGAGGTGCCAAGTTTTAAGTGTTTGCCAAGGGAACTGGGAAAGGGGAATCTGGAACACGGCTGAGTAATGCGGCTGCGTTGGGTGGCACAAAGAGGCTGCAGGGTGGGTCATGCCACGTGAACAGGACTGGTAGATGGGGTGCTAGAGAAGGAGCCAGGAGAGACCTAGGATGCTCTTTCTAACCATAGATGGACTCACTTTATTGTTCTTATTGGCCATCATGTCATCTTTGACTCATGGTGACCCTCTGAAAGAGAGACCTCCAAGAGGCTCTGGCCTTAAGAACCCTTAAAACCCATTCAACACAAAAGCAACAATTCAACACTTCTTGCTGTTAAAAAGCAAGGAATAAGAATGGTTGTTTGCACCATGAAACATTCTTTTTCTGTACAAACCAACAGTTCTCAAAGGCCTATTCAGACAAAATCATTTTTGGGGGGGTTTTCAGGTTATGTGGTCAGGTTCTGGAAGAGTTTTTTGATGTTTCACAGCTGCTGGTGAAACGTCAGGAATAAATTCTGCCAGAACATGGCCACATAGCCCAAAAAAACCCCTATGGATTCCAGCAGTGAAAGCGTTCAACTTCACAAAAAAGTCTTTATCTGCTGCTCAAAGGAGAGGGTGGAGGGGACCAGTCTAATCTCCCTAGGAAAAGAGTCCCAGAGCCTGGGAGCACCTACCTTTGGGTTTCCTACTCTGTGTAAATAGGGTTCTGCTTGATTCTGGGCAACTTAGAATCTTAGAGTTGGAAGAGACCCTCAAGGGCCACCCAGTCCAACCCCTTTCTTCCATGCAGGAACTCAGAATCAAAGCATCCCCGACAGATGGTCATCCAGCCTCTGTTTAAAGACCTCCAAAGAAGGAGACTCCATCACTCTCTGAGGGAGTGTGTTCCACTTTCGAACAGCCCTTACTGTCAGGAAGTTCCTCCTAATGTTGAGCTGGAATCTCTTTTCCTGGAGCTTGCATCCATTGTTCTGGGTGCTGTTCTCTGGAGCAGCAGAAAACAAGCTTGCTCCCTCCTCAATGTGAAACCCTTCGAATATTTAAACAGGGCTATCATATCACCTCTTAACCTTCTTTTCTCCAGGCTAAACATATCCAGCTCCCTCAGTCGTTCCTCGTAGGGCTTCATGGTTCCCAGACCCTTCACCATTTTAGTCGCCCTCCTTTGGACACACTCCAGTTTCTCAACATCCCTCTTGAATTGTGGTGCCCAGAACTGGACACAATATTCCAGGTGGGGCCTGGAATCCTGCTTGCCAGGCAACTGGGGCACCCATCCAGCAAGCTTGTGAATGGGTTTGGGGTGCTTGGCAGGCCTTGCAAACTCAAAGAAGCCAATATATATATTAAGGAGGCCAGTTTTATTGAGTCAATCCATCTTTAATGTGGTCTTCCTCATCTCTACTGCCTTCTGCTTTAGCTAGCATTATTTATTTACATCATCTCATGAATATGACCAAAGTGTGATTGGCTCAGTCTAGCCATTTTGACTTTTAGGGAATGTTGAGTTTTGATCTGCTGTCCAATTTATTTGTCTTTTTTGGCAGTCTATGGCAAGACATGCTGGCTGTTATTGTTGTGTGCCTTCAAGTCGTTTCCATCTTATGACAGCCCTAAGGCGAACCTATCAGGGTTTGTTTATTTTTGGCAAGATTTGTTCAGAGGAGGTTTGCCATTGCCTTCCCCTGAGGTTAAGCGCATGAGGCCCAAAGTCACCCAATGGGTTTCATGGTTGAGGTAGGAATTGAATCCTGGTCCCCAGAGTCGCAATCCAGCACTCAAACCACTACGCCACACTGACTCTCCAATTCTTCCAACCCAGTATTATTTATGGTTGTCATAACGGGAATGTGTGAGGAATTCACTCCACAGAGTTTGTTTTTTTAATGTAAGCCTCCTATCTACATTTCCCAAAACAGAGCAGAGCCTAGCATGCTATTCACACTCATTAATATGTACATTTCTGTGCACACTCTGCATTTTCTGGAACAGCAAGAACAATGTTTGCAGCGACATACGTTCTGGTTTTTTAAAAAATGTATACAGAAAAACATGCACATTTCAGACATGCATACAATGGGTTTTAGTTTACAGGTGCACACCACCCTCCCCTCCAGTTTGAAATGATACACAGAAAATGTACGCATCTGGGGGAAATGCACTTTAAAATAGGCACGGATTTCTAATGAGGGGAAACCCTTTGGGAACTGGAGCAAAATGACCTTGGCAGAGGACAAAAGCAAGAACTCTTGATGAGATTGGGCTTGGCAGATCGGCTGGTCCCTTCCTCTGTGCTGCTTATGCGGAGCCAGGCTGCAAGGGAGGCAGAGTCTCCGGCGTAGAGAGGAAAGGAACAGCCAGAGCTCTTATTTCTGCTCCAAGGGGACTCCTGCTATTCCTTATCTCCTCAAAAATGGCAGTGGAAA
>NC_056530.1:35750185-35801715 GCF_019175285.1 Sceloporus undulatus | reverse complement strand
CTTGCAAACAAATGTACAAATGATGAAAGAATAAGTCTCAAATTAAGTCCCAACCACTAGAAAATTTAAAACATATTCATTGCAATCCTAAAATGGAAGATATTATTAGCAATAGTTTTAAGAATGGACGGATTTTAAGTGGGTTTAATGTTTTAACTACTAGCACTAAGATATATTATGCTTTCTCAACTTATATGGATATGGTGACTGTCTTTCAAAATGAGGCCTCTTATCCCTTCAGTTGTTTTAAAGGTAGAAGAACATGGTTTGAGAAGTGTTGTCTTATCTGGAAAAGGAAGCCCCAAATCATGAAGACTCTTCACTATTTTCTTTAATCAGCGCTTTCCGAAACATGTCAGAAACATGTTGTCTGACTCTTTCCTGAATATTGAAAAAATATTATATCCATGCCTGTTATCTCATTGGAATAAAACCTACCCGGTCTGTTAGATGCTAACCTTCCTCCTTTGTGCCCCTTCCAGGTGAGTGAGGATTGGAAGTATGTGGCGATGGTGATCGACCGCCTCTTTTTGTGGATTTTTGTGTTCGTCTGCGTCTTTGGCACCATTGGCATGTTCCTGCAGCCGCTGTTCCAGAACTATGCCACCAACTCCCTCCTGCAGATCAACCAAGGAGCGCCCGGCTCGAAATAGCAGAGACCATGCTTGCCCTCTTCTCCACCATGATGCCCAGAGGAGATCCAGAGAGCAACCAAGAGCCCCCCAACCTGGTCCTTGTATGGACACCTTGTATGGGAGGACCAAGACTCCTTCCCTTCCACCCGCTATTCCTGCCACGGTTCTTGCTTTAGTACAAAGAACAACGGAACCTGCACTAGGAAGAAGGAATAGACGTCAACATACCAAACGGGGACCGTGGCACATTGGTTTTGTCAGAACGCCACCATTGCCAGTGGGCTGCCAGAGCAATATTGTTGCCTGGGTAGGTGTAGCTCAAGGGATAGAGCAGTTGCTTTGCATGCAGAAGGTCTCCAGTTTGTTTCTTGGTATCTCCACTTATTTTATTATTTTTTAAAAGGATTGGGTGATGGGGACTCTTTGCGTGAGGCCTTGGAGACCTGCTGGCAACCAGAGTAAACGCGAAGGAGGACAAAGAAGTTGAACTGCCAAGAGGCAGCTTGCAGTGGTCCAGGAGGGGCATCGGTTCCTTCCAAATGTCTTCAGGGAGACGGCACCCTAGAGAACCCATCAAAGCAAAGGCAATGGGTGGAAAGAGGCTTTCTTGCTGCTCTGCAGGCCTTTTTGAAGAAGGCTCCCTGCTTCCCCCTCCTCCAAGAAACCCTGGCTTGTGTGCCAACGACGGGGTACCAGCTCCCAACTCAGGGAAAAACAATATGTAGGATTATATATAAATCTATGTATCAATGTATTCCCACCTCTGCATACTCAAGGAACAGCAATGGAACAGAAAGAGCTGATCAGTATGATAGAGATCATTCTTGGAATCACATTCTTAGGGGCAGAGGAAGAGTTAGCAGCTAAATTCTTAACCCTGCATAGAAGACAACCCTAGTCTTTGTCTTCCTTCAGTTTCCAGAGTAGTATGATGCTGCAATGTAGGACTGGGAGTCAGGAGTGTAGCTACAGAAGGTGGCGGTGGTGCACTGACTCTTCCAATGATCTTCCCCACGAAATTTTCCTCCAGTCCCCACATTTCTAGCATCGCAACAACCAACTATTTCAGTCGAGCGTTTAGAAATTTGTTTTAGGCATGCGAAGAAAAAAGGGCAGTCAAAGAGACCTCGGCAATGCAAAGGTAGCAAATAGAAGAGTTACAAGGTATGAATGATGTTCATTGCTTCATTTGCTGAAATGTGGGACAAGGAAAATTGCATGGAAAAGACAATTCATTGGGAGGCAGTGTCTTCGTTTTGCCCCCCACCACAATAGTTACACCCCTGTTGACAATGATGTGACCTTTCAGATGTTGTTGGAGTGCAACCGCCAGAAGCCCTAGCCATGTAAGAATGCTGGGAGTTGCAGTATAACACCATCTAGAGGGCTGCATTAAAAGAGGCCAGTCTTGGCATCAAACTGTGCTGGGCCCTGGAAGAATAGTGAGTGACTTGCTGAGGATTGAGAATTGTGTGGCTCCCTGGATGTTCTTGGATTGCAGTTCCCAGCATGGTTCACCATTTGGTGGCTAGGGCTGCTGGGAGCTGAAGTCCAAAAATGTCTAGAATGTGACATGGTCCTCTTCCCTTGGAGAAGATGCTTCTCAATCTGCTTAGCCAATTCAGAAGGGTCCAGAGGACGAGGGATTTTGCTACTCAACAATAACCACCAGCGGCTTTGTCATACAGAGACCAAAGCACTGATGCCATATAGCCATGGGACTGTGTCTCCTTGCCCTCACCATGCCGCTGCCGGCTCCCCAAAGCCAACGCTAACACTGCAAACCCAATAAAATAGGTCACATAGGTGGAACACCGGTCCTTATTTTGACGCTAGCTGTGTGTGTGTGTGTGTTTTGAAGCATTTGCTGGAGGAAATGGGATTCCACATCTCAGAAGTTACTGATGAAAGTCGACCTGGTGTCCAGATGTTTATGGCAGAAGGATCCATCCGTACATCATAGTCTGACATCCAATTTTTTAAAGTATTTGGGTCTCTATAGGCCCCATAGGCCAAAATAAAGCTGCTTCGGGTCACTTTGGAGGTATGCTGTTTAAAGGACACTTACATCTTAAGAGGCCAGAAACTGCACCAAAGCTGTGCTCCAGTCCTTAGGACTTGAGCATGGCTTTGGCACAACTTCCGGACTCTTAGGACACATGTATCATTTAAACAGCATAGCTCCAAAGTGACCGGAAGCAGCTTTATTGTATGGGGCCAAAAATTCCAAAGACAGGCAGTGGAAGTGGACATCAGGTGAGGTTGGACTGCAATTCCCATCAGCTTTAGCCAATATTGAGGGATGGTGAGAACTGCAGTTAATGTAGAGCATCTAGGGCTGAGAATGCTCCAATGTTTGGTTAGCAGAAAAGATGGCATTCTCCTCCTTCCTTGCTTTTCCACCCAAACTATACTGGTCCTTCTGAGAATAGACCTCAAGTAGCCAGTGGAAAATATATTTTCCAGCAAAATAACCCAAAACATTTTGGTGAATTCTCCCTGTTTAGTGGGTTTAGCTTCATTTATTTTTTTGGGGGGTTAGCTTCATCTGTAGAGGAAGCTTATCCTTGTTTGAATTTGGTTTGTGTTCAAGAACAGAAGCATTAGTGAAATTAAGGCAGCAGTTTATTTAACAACATGCCACTCCTGATGTCCAGCAACCTGGCTGCGCAATCTGGCACCGAAGCAAACACACAACTTTCCGTTTATAGCCCTTTTGGGAAAATCTACCCACCAACAGCATATAACAACACATAGCACATCAGAGACGTATACAGTACTAGACTTATTTTAGCTACTCATTAAACAGTTGACGCTAAGCAGTAATGGAAAACTACCAAGCAAACACAGGGAGAAAAATATTCAAATGGAAACCTTCCCTTAGGTTTCAGATTGTTACTTAAAGCATTTTGATGGTTGGGTCAAAACATTCTGGAAATAACGCCTTGAAATTGTTAACAACATAATAACTGGCAATTTCTAAAGTTTTTTCCCCTCTGGGTGAAGATATTTTTCCTTTAACAAAGCTCTATGCTGCTTTAGGTTTATGGCCAGTCTCTGATCTTTCCTTTCACTGGATGATGAAGACCTATTAGGTTTACAAAGTACTTGCTCAGGGTTGAGAGCATTTAATAGAACTAAAAGATGTAGTCATGTTAGTTTGCAAAATCAGTATCTTGTAGCATCTTTCAGACTAAAAGAAGATGGCAGCATGAGCTTCCTCCGCTTAAGTCCTCAAATGCATCCAAGGAAGTAGACAGAAGTCTACGAAAGCTCATGTTTCCAACTTCTTTCTTTCAGTTAGTCTCAAAGGTGCTACAAGATCTCTCTACGTTAATAAACCTGGTTTGTTGAGGTGGATCAGTGGTACAGCAAATGTTTTTGGAGTCTACCTGGTGGCATGGCTAACTATCATGATCAAAGCCCGCACATCGATATCTAGCACTGTAGCATGGGTTGACATCAAATAACATCTGAAGGGACCTGAAATTGCTCACCCCTGACTTAAAACCTCCAGAGCTGCATATTCTGCCCAAATCATGGCGGATGAGCCATTATATTTTGAAAGCTAGTGTCTGCACTTTACAAATGGAACCGTTCAGCTGTGGAACTCCCTGCTCCAAGGAGGCAACCGTGACAAAAGGATTTAGCCATTGCCAAAGAAGGATTAGATAGCGCTATGAAATTGTATCAATAAGTGGGTTACTGGTTGGTGTCAAACTCCACCTTGTACAGTAGGCCTTTGGTATCTGCTGGGGTTTGGTTCCAGGACCTTCCATGGAGACCAACATCTGTGGATGCTCAAGTCTCATTTTAGTAAAACATATAGTAAAAAGGTGTCCCTTATATAAAAAGGCAAAATTAAGGTTTATTAGAATTTATTTATTTATGTATTTGGAATATTTTCAAGCTGTGGATGATTGAATCCGTGGAGGAAGAATCTGTGGATATGGAGGGTCAACTGTACCTGCCTTTTGGTGACTTGCTTCACCCATTAACTCTCTTTGGCTAATAGGCTTCAGTCAAAGCTCCGAAAGATAACTTTTTTGTGAGGGAGAGTTCCCCGAATTTTATAGCTAGGGCAGCTGCATTGACTCCTAGACCAGTGGTTCCCAACCTTTCTAATGCTGTGACCCTTTAATGCAGTTCCTGAAAGGGTCATTCGACCCCCAAAGGGGTCCTGACCCACAGGTTGGGAACCACTGTCCTAGACTCTACTGGTCATGCTGGTTGGGAGATTGGGGTTAGCTGTAATACTCACTGAGGTATTCTGAGAGTTGCACTTCAGAAGAGTTACTTTCCAAGCTCTAGCCTCAATCATTTTTAGCTTTTTCGAGAGGGTTTTGCAGTAGCATGTCTGCAAACTCCTAAGCCAAGCTACACTGATCTAACCATTGACCATGTTGGTTAAGGCTTCTGGGAGGTGAAGTCCAAAACATCAGGAGGAACGCAGATGGAGAACCACGGCCTGAAACGGAACAGATACTACAATGACTTGCAAAGTACCCTTTCAAGCTTTGCAGTAACTGACTTCCATGGATTTGTCGTATCTTTTGAGTTGTGTGTGTGAGAGATTGGTGGCCTGAAGGCACAGCCACACTTCATTTTCTGCCCTAACGTCTTGCCTTACTAGGTGCACTGCCTCATAACCGCATCGTTGTTTCTTTAACCAGTTAGGTTGGCATAAACTGATACTAAGGCTGTGGCACTTCCAACTCTGTGATTCTATGACACAGAGGCACAAAATGGCGGCAAGCGGAGTCAGGCTGTTTGGTTGGCCACCCAGCTTGCCAGGAAATGTCACTTCTGCGGCGAACGGCTGCTTGGCTTTGAAGAGTGAAAAAAGAGGCGGTGGGCTACCTTCCAGGCAGCTTGGCAGAGTTGTCAAGGGCTAAGTGTTTGGGGAGGCAGAGGGAGGGATTCTTCTGGAAAGCAAGGAGCAATGCAGCAGCTTGAAAGCTCCAAGGGCGGGAGTGAATCCAAACCTTGAAGGGGAAAAAGAGAGCGAGCATTCAGCTTGTTGGACTGATGGAATTGCAGGTTGCATAAGCCAGGCCTATCCACGCACCACAATTATAGTGCTTTGAGATCAATTCAATTGCCATGGCTGCAAACCCTTCCATTCCCCTGGCCTGATCCTCTGCTGTCCCACTTTCACATCCACAATTTCCACCTGATTCCTGTTGTTTCTCTCAACCTAGAGGAGACCCTCTGGATCAATGAGATTTACCAATGTGTTGATACGCCATTCAACAATTGAAGGAGTGGGTCTTCTCTACTTAGCATAAACCAATAGGAGTTAGGCCACCATTTAAGAAAATGAAACACAACTTGCTAAGTTCTACGAAGAACGTCCTGAGACTAGGAGCCAGAGCAATGGATGCAAGCTATAGGAAAAGATTTCACCGAAACATTATAAACCGCCTTACAATAAGAGTTGTTCAACAGTGGAGCACACTCCCTCAGAGAATGGTGGAGTCTCCTTCTTTGGACGTTTTTAAACAGAGGCTGGATGGCCATCGGTTGGGAATGCTTTCATTGTGAATTCCTTCATGGCAGGAGGTTGGACTGGATGATCCTTGGGGTCCCTTCCAACTCTGATTCTAGAAAGATGGTTTATTTCTTAACCTTAAAATGTTGTTTTTGAATGAGGGAGTCATTTTCATTTTTAAATGGAGAGTATTAAAATTAAAAACAAAAGAAAACCATGGCCCTATACAAACAGGCCAAAATAAAGCTGCTTTGGGTCACTTTGGAGTTATGCTGTTTAAATGATGCATGTGTCCTAAGAATCCGGAAGATGCGCTAAAGCTGCACTCCAGTCCTTAGGACACATGCATCATTTAAACAGCATACCTCTAAAGTGACCTGAAGCAGCTTTATTTTGGCCTGTCTGTATGGGGCCCATGATGGTTTAGTGACAAGCTCCCAGTCTCCCAAGACATAAAATCCATGGCCCCATAAGAGGATTTGCTTTGCTTTTTCAAAGCAATGTGCCAAGCTGTAAGCCAAGGCTGGATACCATGAAGCTCTCCAGATGTTGTTGGGACTAGAAGTCTCATCAGTTCTAGAGAAAGTTAAGAGGTGATATGATAGCCCTGTTTAAAACATTCGAAGGGGTGCCATGTTGAGGATGGAGTGAGCTTGTTTTCTGCTCCTTCAGAGAATAATACATGGAGCAATGGATGCAAGCTACAAAAAAAGATTCCACCTTCCTAACGTTTGGAAGCATTTCTGGACAGCAGTTGTTCTACTGTGGAATACACTGCCTTGGAGAGCGGTTGAGCCTCCTTCTTTCAAGGTTTTTAAACAGAGGCTGGATGGCCATCTGTCACAGGGAGGGCTTTGATGTTGTATTCTTGCTTGGCAGAATAGAGTTGGAAAGTCTGGCCTTCGTGGTCTCCTCCTATTCTAGGACTCTATAACCTTGTGCCATGGCCCAGTTAGTGAAAGAAGCCCAGGTCGTTCTGCTTATTCTACCCGAGAAACAAAGGACTTTTAGTGGAAGCAGGAAAACAGAGAAGGAATTAACTGTTGCTTTGGGAATTAACAGAGAGGTAAAGAATATTGGACAGCAGTACTTCTATCTGACAGTAGTGCGAGATCTTATTTGACACAACAGTGATTGATGTAGCGTTGACAATGATTTATGTTCCCAGATTGCTGTAATGGGAATCCCTGTACCATTTTGGGAATTGGCTCCTGCTGGTGAGTGTACTAGTCGGCTTGTATGCCAGACCAATTGATCGACTGTGTCCCATTCTCTCCCCAACAGCTCAATGTGTTGGAAAGCTAACCCAAGGGTATTCCGACTCTCATTTCTCCACCTCATCTTCCTCTCAAAGGATCAATGTGAGGCAATTAAAATTTGAGTCACAAGGTGCAAGAATTGTCTGAGTGGTTAGTTGCCAACCCAGTGGAAAAAGTTGTTTTTTAAATACTTCTCAAACATTTTAAGACTCGCTTCAGACACAGCCAAGATAAAACCATTCCCCTTGCTTATAAATGAAGAGGGACATGTAGATGATGGCGATCTGAAGGCAGAATGTGATGTCTAGTCCAGTATCCAGTCAGATGCACTTAGGGCAGAAAAATAAAATGCAGATATAGGATGGGGGACACCTGGCTGAATGACACTTATATGTGTGAAAGGGATCTGGGAGTCCAAGACCACAAACTGAACATGAGTTAACAGTGCGATGCAGCAGCTAAAAAGGCCAATGCAATTCTAAGCTGCATCAACAGAAGTATAGTATCTAGAGATCAAGGGAAGTAATAGTGCCACTCTATATTCTGCTTTGATCAGGCCCCACCTGGAATACTGTGTCCAGTTCTGGACCACACAATTTAAAAAGGATGTGGAGAAACTGAAGCGTGTCCAAAGGACAACTAAATTGTGAAGGGCCTGGAAACCATGAAGCCCTATGAGGAATGACTCAGGGAGCTAGGGATGTTTAGCCTGGAGAAGAGAAGGTAAAGAGGTGATATGATAGTCTTGTTTAAATATTTGAAGGGATGTCATATGGAGGAGGGAGCAAGCTTGTTTCCTACTGCTTCAGAGACTAGGACCTGGAACAACGGATGCAAGCTTCAGGAACAGAGATTCCAGCTCAACATTAGGAGGAACATCCTGACAGTAAGAGTTGTTCAACAGTGGAACACACTCCCTTGGAGTGGCGGAGTCTCCTTCTTTGGAGGTCTTTAAACTGAGGCTGGATGGCCATTTGTCGGGGATGCTTTGATTGTGAGTTCCTGCATGGCAGAAGGGGGTTGGACTGGGTGGCCCTTGCAGTTTCTTCCAACTCTATGATTCTATGGTTGGGATACATCGGCTTGTACTGCACATTCAGAGCAGTGGCAAAAAGACTAGTGACTGCCGAGTACTGAGCAACTTAGGACAAATATCTTAGATGAAGAGCATCCATACCCCAAGGAACTATTCCATTGCATTAAGCAGTATTTCTGGTTTTGATGGACACCCTGCCAGTGCATAAGGAGCAGTTCTCATGCCCCAGATAGTAATCAAATTTAGGTCATATTTCTAGGTCTTTCCAAAAAAATCCCCTATATATATTGTGCTTTAACCCTCATGCATTGTGTTCTGTGCTATCAACTCATCTAAAACTTATAGCAATACTCAAAAGACTTCTACCAGCACTGGTCATCACCTGCCCTGCTCAGGTCTTGCAAACCTGGGGAATCCGTGGAGTCCATCGATCTGTAAAGTGATCAAGATAGATTCCTTTTTTTCTACTGTTTTCTTTAACCAAGCATATCTATACTTTCCCTCCATCCCTTTCTCCCAGGCTGGGATTCTTTCCCCATGAGTTGTGTTACCAGAGTATGATAGCCCCAAAGATAGTCATTTTGGCTTCTGAGTTCATTTGTTCTCAGATCATCTCTCTGTTTATTTCGACAGGCCCTGGTATCCGTAGATATTTCTATAAAGCCACATTTCAAAGGAGTTAAGATTTCTCTCCCTGCTAACAGTATTATGGCAAGAAAAATTCTGTCCTTGGCAATCAGTTACATATTTTTGGCCCCAAGACAACTCTCAAGTCTTTCTTGTTACGGCAAAATGTTCACTCTTTTAGTTGCAGGGTATTTCTGGATTGCTGTATGAATTATAGACACCCAACTCCAAGGAAGAAATATCAATTCCCCCCCATCATTTTATAAATTTTAGTAATCATTCCTTTCAAATTCTCATTTTCCTCCACTTCTCTTCTTTTCTGAACTAATTGTTCAAATTGTGTATACTTTTTCCTTTCTATATTCCCTTTCCTCCCATATTTAATCCATTGTTCTATTTGCATACAATGAAACCATGAGATTTTTATCTCTGTTTTTCCTTTATACTCTCTCTATCCTTATATCCATCCACTTTTCTATTCTATCTATCTTCCTTTCTTTTAACTCCTTATCTAACAATCCTCTCAAATTCTTTGAAAATTTCTTTTCCAATATTATTGGTGTTATGATTGAATTTTCAGCCATTAACTCTTTTTTATATTTACTCTATATTTCTAATGGTTTTCATAAGTGGGTTTCCAATTATCTTAATTTCTTTCTCAGTAAACTCCCTGAAAAAAATATTCCATATTCTCATATCTACTTTCTCTGTGTCTAATTCAAACCGTTCTAAATCTGTGTCGCCCCAACATACCTTCTGTCACGTATCTCAGTGGATTAGTTCTTCCCCCTCCATTACAATATGTATTCAGTAATTGTTGCCCTTTGTTCAATTCGGTTTCCATCACTTTTAATGGTAGCATTCTAAATAGGAAATTTAATTTTGGTATTATTTTCATCTTAATCAATGCTATTTTTCCAAACCATCACAGTTGAATTTTCTCATATTCTGCTAATTTTTTCTCCACTTCTTTCCTTCCTTAATACTACTAAATTCTTTCCTTCCATTTCCTTTAAATCTTTCGTTATATTTATCCCTAAATTTTTTATACTTTTTAACCGTATCTCTAAACCTGTTTTATGAATTCATATTCGTCTTCTTTTGTATAACATCATTTCTGATTTATTCAAATTAATCTGCAACCCTATCATCTCACTAAATACATTTAAAAGTTTTTATTTTTCCCAACCTACTCATTAAATCTTTAATGTGTCATCAGCAAATAAACTAATTTTGTTGTTTTCAATCCTATTCCTGCTAAACTATTATAATTCCTTATAACATTCGCTAACATCTCTATCACTATTGCATATATTGATGATAATGCGCACCCTTGTCTAGTACCTCTTGTCACTTTTATTTCATTACCCCATTATTTACCATTACTGAATTCTTAGAATATAACATATCTGTTAATCCCCTTCCTTTATCCCCCCCCAAATGGCACCAACCCTAAGAATATTGCTAATGATTTGCTGCATTATGGTTTGACAAAGAACAAGTGAGGGATAGTTTTGGAGTCTACACTATTCTTTGCATGTGGCTGGAATGTGGGGGCAGTTTACAAAAGTGTTTGGTGTTACAGGAGAGTGGACAACTTCAAGGAGGCAGGGAGCAAATTTCCCAACCTCACCCAAAGATCAATTTCTGTGTCAATTTTACAGTCCAACATGAGTCTTGGGAGAAAAGGGCCCTCTTGTGGTCCATGAGGGTTTAATAGGTACATCAGAGGCATTAAGAAACAACCATGCCCTCTTCTCTCCTTCTCCAAGAAGAACTACACCAGAGAAACTGATACAGAAAATCTTCTTTTATTTCAGGCGGAATGTGATGACTTCGGTTGTCCCATGATGGTAAATCTAGAGGGTCACTTAAAAGCAGACTTACCAAAAAGAAAAGAAAAAAAAAGGCGGAAGAGGGAGGGAGAAATAACCTGAATGACAACAGTGGTGGGCAAAGGAGGAATAGGCTCCATTTTTGCCATGAATAAATTTACATCTGTTTGTGATCTGTTCACTAAAAGACTGCAGGACTAAGGAAGAAAAATGGAACTTTGTGGGATGAGGGATCTGTAGTAGTGGTGAGAGAGGTTGCCTTCTGATGAAAAGAGTTTGCATAAAGAGAGTCCCTCCGTTTAATGCCACTACACAACAGCCCAGACATACCGATGCGAGGGGAAGCTGGTAAAAGCCTTTGGTTGGACTGACAGAATCCTCTGCTTCAAACAAACAAACAAACTTGGGATATCTTGGAAGAGTTTCCACAAAATAATCAGGAAACCAGTCATTGCTTCCTCTCCCCCAAATTATAGAATAGCCAACAGCTTGGACCAGGGTGGCAAAAAAGAGTGCTGGTTCAAAGACAGTGGGCATTAAAACAAATAACGTGGAATCCTTTTCTTTTACAATTTAATCTGTTTGACCAGGACCCAAGGTGGCCTTTCAAGACTGTGCAATGAAAATACTATGGGGGGAGTGGGGGGACTTGACTGACTGAACACATATATACAAAAGTACATATGTGCGCACATGCGCACCATCACACACACACACACACACACACAACCTCTAAATTACACGGGATAAAGGTAGCTGAGAGCCCCTCTTGTAGACATGTTGGATTTCTAGATACGAGGAAACACTTCCACGGGGAAAGGAAGGGATTCAGCCACACACACTGTCCCCTGCCTGCAATCTGAAATGGCAGCATCTGGAAAAAGGATTTCATAGTTACCAAACTGCGCCCCACCTCCCAAACTAGAGTAAATCCCGGTTTAAAAACAACAACATTAAAACAAATAATGCAAGGGCACAATCTCGCCATAGGGTTGTGGACCAAAGGATGGGGAGGAAGAGAGGCCACCCCAACCTGAGATCCAGATATTTCAGATTAAAACTCCCGCCACCACTGACCACACCAGAGAAAGATAGTGGAAGTTGTTCTCTAAAAGAGGTTAGAGAATGAAGTTAAAGAAAAGCTCCTCTTGGAAGTCAACTTTCCTGAGGGCAGAATCAAGCAGTGCTCCTCCATCTTCCCGAGATGCCTAATGTGCCCCCCAAACCCAATGCAGGCTGAGGGTGTTCTTCGCAGCTGTTTGACAGGGAATCCCAACCTTCCCATCCTGACTTCAAGGAGAAAGCCCTCAAGGTCTACAACCAGTGGAAGACTTTCTGGGTCACCTTAACACAGAAACAATAGGCCGACGGACAGGGGAAGAGAAGAGGCAGAACGGCGAGGTTTGCATTCAAGTCCATCAACTTGACAATGCAAGCTGTTAGAAGACAAAACAAAAAGACAGCCAAGCTAAGAATTATTTTGGGGGGGAAAACCCCAGCTATTGTTACCACACACCTGATACTTGAGAGAGGATACCCAGCTGGGGGGGAAATGGGACAGGATGGGAGATGGTTTTTTCAAACTTCACCTGCAAAACAGCCATCTCCAAGCAGCCCTGGGCTGTTATTTCCACTTTGCACCAAGGCAAATGGGGTGGGCAGTGGGGGGAGAGAGGGGTACCAAAGACCCTGAAAAAGATTCAACACAACTTAGCAATAACAAGTCAAGAGTAATTCCAGAAGCTGAATCAGGAGTGAAAAAGCTCAAGCTGTTCTGTGGCAATTCGACTCAAGTGAGTGACAAGGGACACCTCTAAGACACCACCACATAAACCTGGGGAGAACAGAACTACTGCTGAAGAGAAATGTGTGTGCATCACGACAGGTGCACCAATTCACAGCTTGAAAAAGATGGCTTTGGATCATGGAGTTTTGGGAAAAGCCAAGACATGGACTGGGAAGGCAACCTGTTGACTGGGGAGGGAGGGGAAAGCTCACAGACAAACACTGATGCTGGTGGATCTTTTCTCTCTCTCTGTCCCTCTTGCAAATCTTTCAAGTATGTACATTCGGATCACAACTTTGCAAATGGTTGCTGAAAGGGTGTGTGTGTGTTTGTGTGTGTGTGTAGAATTCAAGAGGGCAAGACATCCCCCTCTTTCACAACAGAGTTAAACGTGCCATCATTTTAAATTGGAGGAAAGCCCTCCAAAAAAATAAAATCCATAACCCTAAGTTAACATTCCTGCTTCTGTTAAAAAATGGGGGAAAAAAACTAAAATAATAAAAAATACCCCTCCCCTTCCCTCGCATCCAAAAATGAAATGAAAAGAAAAAAGACCCAGATGCTGAGCTTGCTAGACTTCAGAGAGACCAAAGGTCTTCTCCTCTTGAGGTTTGCAAATCCAGCTGCCATAGCCCATCTCCTGCAATGCCCAGAAGAACTGCCGCTTGGCACTCTGGTACGTGACGGCCGCTTCTTTGGCCTCCGAATAAACGGTCAACTTCTGCAGGCCCTTGCGATCCATCTTGGCACAAAGCAATTGGAAGAGCGCAAACAGGTTTTGCTTGGAGACCCGGGACACATCCAGTTTTGGTCTAAGGAGAAGGGAGGAAAGGCAGAGAAAAAGAGAATATCAGTGGTATCTCACATTAGAACAAAGGCTGTGTTTTCTTGGGCTAAGGATTGATTTGTACACCACAAAAAGGAAGAGCAGTTCAACAGGTTTCAGCCAATGTTTTATCCAAAACTAACAATAAGCTCATATGAAATTAAACCACCAGTTTTGGTTGCATTGCCTTTGTGAAATCTTATTATGTACATATATGCGAATATTCTAAAATCTGTAAAACTCTGAAAATCTGGAACACATCTGGTCCCAAGCATTTTGGACAAGGCAAACTAAACCTGATTGATATTTATTATTAATTTTTCTCCTCCTTTTCTTCCAAAATGAGGCTCAGTAAAAAAACAAAATACATATAACAAAATGCAGCTAAAAAAAGATGCCAGCCACAGATGCTGGCGAAACGTCAGGAATAAACTTTTCTAGAACATGGCCCGAAAAACCCACAAAAAAACTATGGATGCCGGCCATGAAAGCCTTTGACTTTACACAGCTAAAAAACCATTACAGTAACAAACAAACAAAAAAGTGGGGAAATATCAAGACTACCCAATTAAAGCTGCAGTAATTTAGAACAGTTGACTAGGAGTATGACACCTGTATTGTTTTGTAATATTGTTATCAGTTTTGTGGCTGGGTTAATTTGAGAAATAAAACCTTCGTTTGCACATCCAGAGACTCTGCCTCTTTTTACATCCATTTTAGTTGTTGCCCATTAAGTAAATGAATGGAAAGAGAGAGTGCACATTTAAGTAAAGTTATTGATTAATTAATTAATCTAAGGTGCTTTACAGAGCACCCAAAAAGGGCAATCTGCCGGCGCCCATGTTTGCTGCGCGAGGGAGCCGCAGCGGGCAAACCATGCGGCTCCCCGCGCAGCAAAAAGAACCCGCAAAAAGTGGGTTCTTCTTGCGGCACAGGTGTGATGCCGCAAGGCACCAATGGCACACTTGCGGCATCACAACCGCACTGCAACGTGCAGTCCATCACGTCAAAATGGTGGTGCCCATGTGTATAGGGCGCCACCATTTTGACATCCCCAGTACGTACTAGGGGTGAGGCCTGATTGGACACTGCGTCCTCAGCCAACCCCTAGTATGTACTGGGGCAGAGCAAAGGCCTGTCTGTAACGGGCCTAAGTAAAACAAGCTACCACCCCTCTCTGTCCATGCTGCCATAAGGCAAGGCTACTAAACCTAATTATTGCATTAATAATGGTAACAATTATTATTACTAGTAACCTTTCCTTCAAAACTGGGACTTAAGGTGGCTTCCAAACTAAAGTGAGGAAGAAACTGGCAGAACCACCACTGAGGATTCCTTGCCTAAGAAAACCCTGGGAAATTTAGGGAGGGGGGCACAGGTTGACAGGAGACTTGAAGACATGCGCGCGCACGCGCACACACACTCTATAGCAAAACAAAAGCTTGGGTGGTGTAGTGGTTAGAGGAGTCCCCGTTCAGCCAGGGAAACTCACTGGGTGACCTTAAATCACACTCTCTCAGCCTGAGATGGCGGCAAAGGCCAATCTCCTCTGAACAAATCTTGCCAAGGAAAGCCCATTATAGGGTTGCCATAGGGTCACTGTAAGTCAGAAACAACTGGGAAAGCCCACATTAACAAACACAGCTAAGAATTAGGGAAAAGATAAACATCAGAATTGAACTGAACTATTAGCAATATGAAAACAATTAAAAATAATTAAAAAACCAGCTAAAATCATACAATTAAAACAATACAGCACCCTCTTAAAAGTCCTTACTTTAACAACCTTCAGTTCTATAAGTCAGTAAGGATAAAACTCTCTTTGACTTCCAATGAAAGGATGGCAAGGAGGGGCCGATCCAGCCTCCTGAGGGATGGAGTTCCACAACCTAGGCACTATCAGCTGGGATTGAGAGAAGGAATCCTCTCCTAAGGATCTGGACACGATGGCATGGGGAAAATACCTTGCCCCAAAGTAAGGTTGCCTCCACTCTGGCTCTCAATGGGCTGAAAGGTGAACCCCAACACATTTTTCTTACCCATCAACTTTGCCTTTCGTGCCATCCAGGACTTCAACATCAGTGTCGTCAGGCAGGGCCCAGTTGACACTCGATTCTTTTGTCTTACCCGTCTGCCTGGCAGAGTCATAGACGCTGACTCGACCAACCTGCACGGTCCCAGAAAGGGAAAAAACAGGAAGAACAAGAGTGATTGATAAGCAATTGATTGAAAAGAAGATGTGTGGAGCCTGGTTGGAGGGATTCCAGGAGTTACCAGCCCAAAGCAGAAATACTGGGACATACACATCCCTCTGTGTCCATCCGTAACACACTGGCACTAATCTATGTCCTCAGGAGAAGGTAGAGATTGAATATTTAAGTTGGCCTTTCCTAACCCTTTGTCCTCCAGTTGTTTCAAATTTTTCACTTGCATCAAGTACAGCCAACGGGAATTCTGGGAGCTGGAGGAGGAAACACTTGCACTGGCATCCCAACTGGCATTTACACATGCACAAGTTGCCTGATGCAAAGCCGATGGGCATTTTTGGCTGATGTGTAACAGCCATATTTTGTCAAAAGTGACAAAAGTGAAGCCCTACCTGTGGTGCCAACTAAGCATTAGAAATAGTACGTTTCTGCACACTGGTTGCATGATCACACATGTAGCATCAGTCTACAATGCACACCAGTTTTTCAAAATCATAATTCTGTAACAAAGCGGTATAGCACCACTTAGGAACAAGTACATAAACATCAGGCTATGCAAGCACTGGATTATCCATGATGTAGGATTTCAGCCTTGGAGGGCAGGGTTGGGGAAAGCCTGGTGTAGGCAAATAATCTCAATAATGTGAAGCGAATAATGGGATAGGGAGAGCCAATGAGAAAGAGGTACCTCTGGGTGATTGACAAAATACGGCGCAGGGAGTCCCGATTGGAATGTGTCGCCATCTCTGGACATGCGGCAGCAAATGGCACGCGTCAGATGACCTTGACTGTATAAATAGCCTGGGAGGAAGGAAGGGAGGAAGACAAAAGAGAGAAGGAGAAGGGAAGAGAGTCATATAGGTGAGGGCATGGCAAAAGAATTTTTAAAAATTTGAACTCGCTAATTTGCCTGGAAGAGAACATTGTTGTGATACCCTAGTGATGGCAAACCTATGGCACGTGTGCCAGAGGTGGCACTCAGAGCCCACTCTGTGGCACATGTGCTGTTGCTCCAGCACAGAGTTTGCTAGAGTTTGTTACTAGAGAGGGACATGGCACTTTGCAATAAATAAGTGGGTTTTGGGTTGCAGTTTGGGCACTCGGCCTCTAAAAGGTTCACCATTACTGTGATACCCTTTTACCCCTCTTGGCATGTCTGCCATGGCAGAACACCATCAGTAGCAGCTACTTCTGGGCAGGAAGGGGGGGAGCTTTTGGAGACAGCCTACTCAAATCATAGAATCATAGAGTTGGAAGAGACCACAAGGACCGTCCAGTCCAACCCTGTGCCATGCAGGAACTCACAATGAAAGCATCCTCGACAGAAAGCCAGCCAACCTCTGTTTAAAAACCTCCAAAGAAAGAGACTCTACCACACTCCAAGGGAGTGTGCTCCACTGTTGAAAAGCCCTTACTGTCAAGAAGTTCCTCCTAACGTTGAGGTGAAATCTCTTTTCCTGTAGCTTGCATCCACTGTTCCAGGTACTATTCTCTGGAGCAGCAGAAAACAAGCTTGCTGCCTCCTCAGTATGACCCCCTTAAAATACTTAACAAGGCTATCATATCACCTTTTTAAAGCCTTAGCATTGATAATTCCATCTGTCACAAATCATGTAGTGCTTTTAAAACCCATGAAATAATTACAACTCTGTCTTTCCCATTAGCCCCAGATGATCCTTTACTGGCTTTAATGAGACAAGCCAGAGCAGATCCATCTGTCCACCCACCTGAACAAACCTTATCCCCTGCCCAAGCAACAACAGAGAAGGAGCTGCATACCAAGCGTGACAGAGCGTAGATAGACTGGCTGCAAGAAGTGGGAGAGGAGCGCCCCCTGCAGGCCCAGCACATTCCAGCGCAGAATCTTGTCACTACAGGACATTGTCCGGAGGCGCTCACCATGCTGTATCCCATCCCAGGTTGGCACAATGTCACTTGACTCCACCGGAATTGTGCCTTCCCCTGTCAAAAGGTAAAATTCATCAGTCAGGAACAGATGTTGTATAGTCAGGACTATCCAGGAACCTGAGATTACAGAACCAAAAGCTGAGAGATGATGCTCTTGTGATGACATGGAGAGGGGTGTGTGAAGTTATAAGGGTGGCGTTACAAAGAGGACCCTGTAGGATGACATGAAGCACTGATCACAGTTACGCAGTGTATGCCATTCACATAATAAAGATGGAGAGTCCTTGCTCTGAGAACAGGAGAAGAAGAACCAGGCCCTAACCCTATTAGGAACTGCACGAGTGGAGTGAAACAAACACATCTATCTGGTTCACTGTATTTCTGGTTTCCAACTGCTTCTGGGTACAAGGATGAAGCCATTCCTCTGTTCAATCCTAGCACACAATGCCTTAAGGTATAATTGCAAGGGTGGTCATTCCCCTCTGGGAATATGGGGGGGGGGGGGGGTGGTTCACCGCCCATCATTAGCCAACACAGCCAATGGGAAGGGAATACAGAAACTGCAATTCAAGTACATTGGGAGGGACACAGTTGACCCATCCCAACAGATTTATTCTGTACGTGGAGGTTCTACTTTGCAATCATCTCAGCATACAGTTTGACACACACACACACACCAAATCTGTAATAACCATTTGGTAAAACCACCTCAGCTAGTGGCTAGCCAGGCCTCACCACAGTTTGTGGCAATGTGTGCTACTAACCCAACCCATGGGTGGGAAAACTGTGGATCATGCATTCCTCAAAGCATGATCCATGAAGCCTCCAAATCCCTGTATTTTATTTAAAAAACAATCATGCTGATTTTAGGGTAATCCATCCTTGAAAACTGGCCATAAACCCCAAAAATCAGCAGCAAATGTGGTGGTCTACGTCCCCTTGAAAACTCCCTAAGGCAATGAACAAAAACCAGCTGAAAAATCGGCCACTGAAAGTGGCATTATGTAATTTTTAGCATGTTGAAAGCATATGGCATAGCCTGTCAGAAGGGCATTTGGGGGCTGGTGGCCCCTGATCCCTAAGCAGTAAATCACAAATGTTAATTACATATCCCCTGAGAGACAAGAGAACAGATTTCCTGCTCCATACTCTGGCTGCGAAAAAGGCTCTGATAGGGCTCAGCCTTCCAGGCACATACCGTTTTCCACCTTGGTGCGCAGCTTGCCCTGTTTGGGGTTCTCAAAGAGTGGCTGGTGCTGAACCGCACCATCTGTGTTGACCTGGTCACTGCAGGATTTGTCAAAGAGGGCACCATCCCCGCAAGGTGCCGTGCTGGGGGAAGAGAAGGAAAGAGAGAGCACACCAAATGTAAGAGCTTTTTCTTAATGTGTAAATGTGTCTGTGCGTGTGCTTGCGCAGTGGACTTTTTTTTATAGCAGATGACCCTGAAACAGCACAAAGAGAATAAAATGCAAAATTTAAAAGCCACAGTACCACAAGAAGGAGGGACATTAGGATCTTTAATGACTGTAAAAACTACAACCGTGGAACAGACTGCTTTGGAGGAGTTGTGGCCTCTTTGTAGGTCTGTAAGCAGAAATTGGGTGGGCATTTTTCAGGGGTGCTTCAGTAGTGTATTTCTGCAAGGCAGTGGGTTCAACTAGATGGCATTTGCAGTTTTTGATTCTATGATAGAATTAACTCACCTTCTGCTATGAACCCTTCAGGAATTGCAAACACACACACACAAAATACATCAACCAAGGATAATGTGCCCTCAGCTTTCATGGCTACCTGGAGATAATGTGGCCTGTAAAACCAAGCTGGAAGATTCCAGTTTTAGGAAGAAAGATATAAACTGTGCCAAGCTGGGCAAAGAGGAAGCCATACCTTTTAATCTCCATTTCTGTTTTGTGATACTGGTCATACTGATCCTGTTTTGATCGGAGAGGGAGGGTAGAAAGAAGTTTTTAGAGCACTAGATTCTAGCCTCTCATACCCAAACAAAGACTAGTGAAAATCTCATTTGGCGACTCCTCTGCCTTCCAAGGTTGTTACTAGGCACTGGCCAAAGCCTTTCCAAATATAAGTTTCAAATCTAATAAACAACAGAAACTTGATTTTAATAAAATAACATGAAAGTCATGCTTCTAAGGAAGCTGACTCCTGCAGCCAAATATTTGGATGATGAAAATGGTGAGCTTTTCCCATCTGGAAGTAGTCTGTCATCACAATTGGACATCCCATTCAGCTGCTATTACAGTCAAGAACACACAGCTTTGGACTCTAGAAAATTGTGGCATCCTCTAATCTAAGCACTGTGGAGATGTTCAGTGCTGATAACAAGTTTGTGCCTTGCCTAAACACCTACATTAAAGTATCAATTCCAGTTAACTTAGCCATGTATTTCTATATAAAGTTAAAATATTGTTCACATTCGTAAATTACATGCGTGCAAATCTGTTTTTAGGAAGTGCCCATGCTTCAACCCCTCCTGCATTGTGTTCAGTTTACATAAAAGGAACTAGGGATCTCCCTTATTAGGGATATCTGCCAGCCCTACAAGGGGCAAGCTTTTCAGCCCTAAAGTAAGGGATATCCTTTATAAGATGAGAAAGATGTCAATCCTAATCACAGCTCCCATATTCCCTTCCCGCTGGCTGGGTTGGCTGAGGCTTTGAGAAGTTCAAATCTAAAGCATTTTACAGGCCAATCAGCTTCCCACACTCCGCCTTTGCTGCTTCTCCCATTTTAAGTTTTACATATTCTTCCCCCATCTTACTAAGCATACCTTGCAAAATACAGACAGGTCACTGTCTTCAGGCCAGATGGCAGACGGCGCATACCTGATATACAAGTGAAAGGTGATATCATCCTTGATCTTCAGTTTGCCATCTTCCAATGCCTCAAAAATGCTATCATCTGGGGCAGCAGGGTCATACTTCATAAGTTCATTGTACAGGAACCTGGAACAGAATTTTAGAACATGAAGTCATCTCTATAGAAATCCTCCTCACATAAACACATGCAGCAGCAGGGTAGATTGCTTTAAATCAGTGAGGGGCAGCCCACAGCCCTTTCATACTCCATCTGCCAGGTGATACTGACTGGAGTTTTGGACCATCAGTGATGCAGGTTCTATCCATGATTCTAAGAATCATGACATTCTTGCAAGCAAGCTGGTAAAATGTGGGCTAGACAAAGTAACTGTTTGGATTTGTAACTGGTTGACTGGCCGAACTCAAAGGGTGCTCAACAATGGCTGCTTTTCATCCTGAAGAGAAGTGACCAGTGGGATCTCAAAGGGTTCTATCCTGGGCCCAGTGCTATTCAACATCTTTATCACTGAATTGGGTTACAAAATAGGGGGCATAACGCATCAAATTTGCAGATGACACCAAATTAAGAGGAGTAGCTAATACCCCAGAGGACAGGATCAAAATTCAAAATGACCTGAACAGACTAGATAGCTGGGCCAAAGCTAACAAAATGAAATTCAACATGGAGAAATGTAAGGTACTGCACTTAGGGAGGAAAAAGGAAATACACAGATATAGCATGGTGGACACCTGTCTGAATGAAACATATACATGTGAAAGGGATCTAGGAGTCAAAGTAGACCACAAGTTGAACATGAATTAACAGTGAGATGCAGCAGCTAAAAAGGCCAATGCGGTTTTAGACTGCATCAATAGATGTATAGTGTCTAGATCAAGTGTAGTAATAGTGCCTCTCTAATCTGCTTTGGTCAGGCCCCACCTGGAATATTGTCTCCAGTTCTGGGCATCACAATTCAGTTTAGGGAACTGGGGATGTTTAGCCTGGAAAAGAGGTGATATGATGGTGCTGCAGTGGTTAAATGCCTGTACTGCAGCCAATCACTCACAAAACATAAGGTTGCAAGTTCAATACCAGCCCAAGGGCTCAAACTTGACTCAGGCTTGAATCCTTCCAAAGTTGCTAAAATGAGTACCCAGATTGTTGGGGGCAATTAGCTTACACTTCACAAACCGCTTAGGGAGTGACTTGCACTGATAAGTGGTATAGAAATTTACTTGTTATTGCTATGATAGCCCTGTTTAGATATTTGAAGGAATGTCATATTGAGGAGGCAGCAAGCTTGTTTTCTGCTGCACCAGAGAACACGATCCCAAACAACGGATGCAAGCTTGAGGAAAAGAGATTCCACTTCAACATTGGGAGGAACTGCCTGACAGTAAGAGCTGTTTGATAGTGGAACACACTTCCATGGAGAGTGGTGGAATCTCCCTACTAGGAAGACTTTAAACAGAGGCTGGATGGCCATCTGTCGGGGATGCTTTGATTGAGAGTTCCTGCATGTCAGAATGGGGTTGGATTGGATGGCCCTTGGGGTCTCTTCCAACTCTAGGATTCTATGAGTCTGTGAATCAGTGAGGGAATATCGTAAAATGCAGCATATTCTAAGAAGTGTTGCCTTTTGCAATTGTGCTCTTGTGAGTCTATCGATGATGATTTCATTCAGATGTTTTGTCAATCTATTAGCAACTGCTTCTAAAACAAGATTATGATGACAACCAGGAATTGCTGATGGATGATAATTCGGCAGTGGTGATATGTGTTTTTTTTTCTTATTTTATTTGACCCTTACTATGTAAAGCGCTGTGCAAACTTTACAGCACAAATGCAAAAAGTGACATGACTTCACAGGTGCCCAGGAAGAGGAAGAAGAACAGGAAAAGAGCTACTACTTTGTACATTCTCAAGTAGTTCTTACAAGCACACCTTGGAAAACAGAAGCAAATTCTGGTGTTTCCTCCCACTAATAACACACTTGGTACTGCTACAAATGGTTTTACCTCCAAGTTGTAAAATGTGGTGTTACTCACTCACTGCTCCCCACCTCACCTTATGAAGCCCCTTCTAGAAATTTCTGATGACAATGTAGTTGAATCGTTGTCCCCTTTCAGACTCAGCTCCCTCTCCTTTGACGCAACGGTTTCCCTGCAGAACAAAGAGAAAATAAAGGTTGGGAGAAAGACTGTATAGGAGATCCCATTAGGCAGCTAATATGGATAATAAAGGCCGTAAATAGCTGGTGCCACAAGATAAAGGATTGCTAAATAAACTGTTGGAGCACTGGACAAGAAAAGCAACAACATGGATCAGAGGAAGGTCAAAGATTCCTCAGAATGGCTGGTTAAAAGGCATCCAAGCCCCTGAATTTGAAGTTGAAGGTAGAAACCTGAAGAAACAATTCTTTGGATTAACAGAAGCTCCCTGCCATTCTGGGAGCATCTAAGAATTCTAGTATATTAAAAAAAAAACTTTCCACATGCTGAAGTCAAAGGTTACTGCAATTGTCTTTGGTGAATGGGTAGCTCTATACACTTGGGGGCCCTACAGATGCAAAAGTATTATTGGAGATGTTGAGGCCCACAAAGAAGAGGCCACATCCCCTGAAGACTCTGGCGTCTTAATTATATTTGCGGGGTACTAAAGTATATTTTCATTTCTATGGCTGAATTAAAGTCCTTTCTCCAACCTTCTCCTTTGTTGCTGTCGGTGTGCCTTCAAGTTGTTCCTTCCGACATAAGAAGCTCTAGGATGAACCTGTCCTGGTGTTTTCTTGGCAGTTTTGATCAAGTGTTTGCTATTGCCATCCTTTGGAGGCTGAAGGTGTGTGCGACTGCCCAGGATCACCCAGTGGGTTTACACGGATGAGCCAGATTCAAATCCTGGTCCACAAGTCCAAGTTCAAACCATACATCATGCTGGCTCCTACCCTTCCCTGGCACAAAACTACTACCTAAATAAATACATTTTTCTGCTCTCCGAAACCATCCTTTTTCTTTCCTCACTACTCCTCAGTCTTGGTGGCATCTGTAGTAGGCCTCTATTTACAGGACAGTTTCCGTGGGGGGGAGAGGGAGAGAGAATCCCAGCATGTAGGGCAAAACAGGGGAGCCTTCCTGCTGCTTCACTAATCCAATGTTTGGCTCCTGTGAAGAGGGGATCTCAGCTCCTCCACCTCATTTCCCAACATCAGCTTTCATCTCCCACAGGCACTGGGCCCCTCATGTGTCTTCTCATGGACGATATATAGGGTTCAGAACTATTGCAGTTTCAAGCATCCACAAGGCTCTTGAAATGTTTCCACCGCAGATAAAGGGTCTCAACTGTTTGTGAAAATGCCTGCCACGTTGGGGGGGGGGGGAGAACAGGACTGCTCACCCTTACATCAGTGAGCACGCTATTAGAAGCATAGAATATGAAGTTGGAAGAGACCACAAGGATGATCATGTCCAAACCAGGAACATACAATCAAAGCACCCCAACAAATAGCCATCTAGCCTCTGTTTAAAAACTCCAGGGAGGAGACTCCACCACACTCCAGGGCAGTGTCTTCCACGTCCAACGCTCCCTTGGAGTGTGGTGGAGTCTCCTTCTTTGGAAGTCTTTAAGCAGAGGCTGTGGCCACTGTCAGGATGCTTTGTTGTTAGTTGCTGCATAGTAGGGGGTTGGACTGGATGGCCCTTGGGGGTCCCTTCCAACTCTATGATTCTATGAAATTCTTCCTAATGTTAAGGTGGAATCTCTTTTCCTGTAGTTTGAATCCACTGCTCCAGGTCCTATTCTCTGGAGCAGCACACGTAGCATTGATTCCTTAATGTGGTTCTCCAGATGTTGCTGATCTTCTGCTCACCAAACACTCCATCCAGCATATCGAATGTCCAGGGATGCTGGGAGCTGTAGTCTAATCACATCTGGGAAGCCAAGATCTGAAACAACTGGGCCTAAAATGGGAAATGTATGAGCCTTTGTCAGATGAACTATGGAGAAACTAGCCTAACTTGTGATTCCAACAATCACAAAAACTTACCCAAATATGGGGTCACATCCCAAACTGAAACGGCTTCCCTGTCCCAATGCTCACAACAACTCCAAGGCCTCCTCCTGCCCCCCGCCGCATGATGATGGCAGCCAGGATCTTGCGCCCAAGCAAACTGTGTTGGATGCGAGCGTTGAGCTGTTGAAACCGCGGTGGCTGACATTCTATCTGGTCATGAAGGGTACTTCCACTACACGGGCAGCTACAGCAAGCAGGACAGAGAAAAGACCACAAATGATGCTCATTTAGCTTAACAAATGAACAAACAAAAAACCCAAACCAACAAACAACAAGGATGGGACACACATTTAAAATAAGAATTAAAAAGTTGGATCCTCCACCAGAGCTCAATAGTGTTCTAATTTGGAGGTCTTCCAATGAGGCCCAGACATTTATGGAGTTCATGAGATGAGCTGAACAACCATAGACAACCCTCTGCTTTTAACTTTATGATATATACCCGTGACTGTTGCATTCCACAGGCACAAATGTGTTATTAGTAGCTGGATTTAAGTTCCTGTCAAACTCTCCTATTTTTTTTTAAGTGCAGGCACATTCTAAGCCCTTATACTGAAACCAAAGTATGGCTGAAAAGGCCATGGGTATATCAAAAGGTTTACTTATCACACCTCCTGCCCCCAAAAAGAGAATTTCTCCACCAATTAAAAAACCAATCTGAAGGTATCTGCCAATTAAGAGACTCCAACAAAATATGTAATTGTGGTCCCTTCTGGCACTGGACTGTTTAATACCATCAGCCAGTACAGTCAAGAGTGAAGAACGGTGGGATCTGCAATTCAGCCACACCTAAAGGCTGCAATAGTTCACTCCTATTTTAAAAGAAGGTTTTGCTTTGCCATTTTAAATAAAACTGCTAATGCATCCAGCTGCTCCCAAGTTAAAAAACACACTTGTGCTGTTTTGGCGACCCAGGGTTTACAACATCACAGCAATTTAGTCAAGTGGATCAAGGAAGCAGCATGAAGTCTTGCAAAAAGAATGGCACCTGCTGTTGCTAAAGGAAGCAGCTCAGTAAGGCAATATGAGGACAAGTGACTCAACATACCTCATTGATCGTCAAGGCTCAGTGTGTTCGGCCTTCTCGTTCTCTCCGATCAGAACCCGGAGCGCCGCATCAGCGCCTCCTGCTTGCCCTGTTTTTTGCTGTGTGCAGTGACGCGGGGAACCAGCTTCCTGCCCACTTTGGCTTGGAAGACAAACCTGTCAAAGAGAAAATAACCAAATTACAAAGTGTATGGATATCTTTTTTTTGTTGTTGTTTTGTTTTGTGCCTTCAATTTGTTTCTGGCTTCAGCTTTTCTTTCCAAAATTTGTTCAGAGGAGGCTTGCCGTTGCCCTCCCCTGAGCTGAAAGCATGTGATTCGCCCAAGGAGTCTCAAAGGACATTGAGAAACTAGAGCGTGTCCAAAGGAGGGTGACTAAAATGGTGAAGGGTCTGGAAATCAGGCCTAGAGGAAAGACTCAGGGAGCTAGGGATGTTTAGCCCGAGAAGAGAAGGTTAGGTGATATGATAGCCCTGTTTAAAATATTTAAGGGATGGCTTATTGATGAGGGAGCAAGCTTGTTTCCCTGTACCGGTCTCTTTTCTGAAAGCAGAAATAGGCCAAACTACTCTTCAAGCTGGTTCACATACTGCTCTTGCCTTCTAACTGTGAACGTTGCTATCCATAGTGTTCAGGCTCCCAAAAAATGTTTTTTAGAACAAATATCTGCTAACTTCCAAGCCCTGGGTAGCTAAGTTAGAATGATATTGCCAGAACTATGAGATTAATGTGGGACTCACTCCAAATATGTCATCCGTAGAGTCAAGCAACTGATTAAAGAGAAAAATTATCTGCTTCCAATGGGGGCGATCTTCAGTCATCTCGAACTCTTCTTTTTCTTTTTGTACCATTGTACAAGACATCATTTGGGTTAGAGCATTCTATTATTAATCTTACTCTGGCCTCGCGCTAGGAAAGCATTTACAGCTCTAAGGTACCATGTATGCCTTCTGCATTTGATGGGCAGATATAATAACACTCTTGTCCATCTAAGATTATGTATTCTGCAAAACTGGGGAGTTAAATCGAACAGTACCTTTTACTGTCCTCTGTTATATTCTCCTACAGACAAAGTTTCTTGAATGTATTTACATCCCTTTCCAATGATCTTGCTTTCAGTAGATTTGTGTCCTTTTGGCCAACAACAATGTATTGTTACTCTATGGTAGCAAGATTAGAATCCATTTTCCGTTCTCGATCGGAATGACAGCTAAATCATTCTAAGTTTATGTTTCAAATTTTATCATTTATGATGTATTATTGTTTTTTTTGTGATGGGTCTCTCTTACTAATTTTATCATGTTGTTTTAGTTGTGGTTTTGTGCCTTGATTTTTTTCATAGATGTTTTTGTTATTTACTGTTTTGACCATTTATATTGTGACGGCTTTTAGCTTTTAACAATAAACTTCTATTCTATTCTTATAAATAAATAGACTATAATGCTCGGAAAGGTAGAAGGCAATAGAAAGGAAGAAGACTGCATGGCAGTCCATCCAGTCAGAGAGGTCATGGCCCGGAACCAGCAAGACCTGAGTAGAGAGGCTGAGAAAAGGGGGATTTGTGGTCTCTTCTCCAAATCTATGATTCTGAGATATGCAAGAACAATGAAATTGACACAACAAAATGGTGACACTTGGCCTAAAGAGCAGTTTATATGTGAAACGGAACTAGATCACAAGCAGAATATGAATGAACAATGTGATGCAACAGACAAAAATGCAATGCACGCAGGAATAACATGTTCAGATCAAGGGAAGCAATAAAACCACTCTATTCTATTTTGGTCCAATCTCACCTGGAATATTGTTTTCAATGCGAGGCACTATAGTTCAAAGATAATTTTGACAAGCGTGGAACATGTCCAGAACGAGCGTTCAATATCATTACAGACTCTATGAGGTTTAGGAAGCTAGGTAAGCTTAGCTTAGCGAAAGACTGAAAAGTGATACAATATAGTGCTCTTTAAATATGTAAGAGTGGTCATGTTAAGATGGTGGCAAACTTGTTTTTTCTTGCTCCAGGGAACAGAATATAAACTAAGGGATTTAAATTACCAGAGGAGAGATCCTCCCTAAGCATTAGAATGAACACTGGAAACGAGGGAGTTGTTAAACAGACAGAATAGACTGGCCTCAGAGAGTGCAAGTCTCGCTCCTTCTTTGAGGCCTGTAAACAGAGCCTGGATGGCTATCTCTTCAGAGGTTTAGTTGTATATTTCTGCTGCGGGTCATGGAACTGGATTAGATGGCCCTGGCAGTCCCTCTTCCAACTTTATGATTTCAGGATTCTATAGATCCCAAACACATCTTTGCAATCACAGCCTTTCAACACTGACAAGTTTCCAACTCTTTAAAAATAAAATATTGGGCAATCAAATCCTGTTCCCCATGACACAAAGCTAACAAAATGAATTTCAACATGGAGAAATGGTAAGATACTGCACTTAGGGAGGAAAAGCAGCAAAAAACAAGCTTGGCTCTATCCTTGTGATAACATCCATGCAATATAAACATGGATATCATGTCCCTCTTAACCTTCTCTTCTCCAGGCTAAACATACCCAGCTATCTAAGCTGCTTTCTCGCAGGACAGAATTTCAGATCTTTTACCATTTTTGGATTCTGATCCTGGTTACCCTTCGTAATTTGGTGTCATCTGTAAATGTGATAAGCAAGCTCCTCTATCTATCATCCAAGTCATTGAAAAGAAAGATGTTGAACAGCACTGGGCTCAAGACAGAACCCTATGCACACCACACTAGTTACGTCTCTTCAGAATAAAGAGGAGTCACTGGTGAGACCATTTTGTTCAGTTGATCAACCAATTACAAATCCACCTAAACAGCTCACTGCAATGTCATCCCACATTTTATTAGCCATTTTGCAAAATATCATGGGAGTCCTTGTCAAAGGCCTTAATAAACCAAAGTATGCTACATTCACAGCATTTCTGTCAAAAGAAGGAAGAACAATGACATTTACTCACTTTGGGGTCATGGGGTGGGCCTGTCTGTTCAATCAGCTTGAATTCTGCAGCAAAGCCATTGGCCCGGGCCATATTCCAGTAGGCCACTGACAGGGTTGGAGTTCAAATACTTGATCAACTCGCCAACACCCTTTGCACCTGGCTGTCTTGGTCTCCTCCAGATTCGTAAGCTGGCTGCCAAACACTTCTAATGGTGGGTCAGCGTGGTCCTCTGTCCTAAAGGCAAGCAAATAAGCATGAGAGGAAGAGAGTGATTAAGAGAGTGGGATGAAGCCCAGAGGAGGAGGGATTCCTGTATACCTGCTCTAGTAAGCCACTCGTGTCCTCACTGAGGCCTTTCATGGCAGCCTCACAGCCATCTGTTTTTGCTCCTTCTTGCTGTTGGACACCACAGCAGGGAAAACACGATCACCCACCTTCACGCAATATTTGAACCTGAATGACAAAACAGGAAACACATCCAGTTATTTGCACTGCTGCTGTTTATCTTATTATTACAAACCAATTGTTACTGCACATGACTGAGATTTATCCCTCCTAGCTGGGCAACTAGGGAAGACTAGTATAGCATTTTACACTTCTATATCGTGCTTCATAGTGAACTAAGCACCCTCCAAGCAGTTTATAATGCGTAAGCCAACCGCCCCCAACAAGCTCAGTACTCATTTACCAACCTACAAAAAGATGAAAGCTGAGCCCTGCAGGATCGAACTCACAACGTTGTGCTGCAGGACTGGCATTTTTTTGAATTTATTATTATTTTTTATATACTTCATACTTCAATTGACAGTTTGGTTATCCTAATCAACATGAATAAAAAAGCTAAGTAATATGCCAAAATTCAATAGACCTTTCCTAATTCCTTAAAATATAAATTATAATCCTATTATAAAAAACCAAAACACAGTTAAACAATTCAAACAAAAAAACAACATAGCAAGCAACATGGATAAATAAAATTGTACACATAAAATATATGAAAATATAATTAAAAAAAACAAAAACTTCTTTCTTTTCTGGTCCCTTCTTATACTTATAACAGTTATTGATTTATATACCTCATCTATTCGCATATGTCCATTGTCCAACTATTGTGTTTCTGTATCTAAAACTGTGTATCTGTCTTGTAAATCAATTCCTTAATGACATATTGAATCTATAATGGATCTCTATTTATCTTGAATACTAAATCCTTGAATTCACTTTGGTTTTGAAATTACAATTCAACTATTTTTGGCTTACCTGTCATCAATACATCTAGTTATATTCCTTTTTCACAAAGATCCGATATTTAGTGTTTTTTCCCCATTCTCTTTTGAATTTTTAGCTAGTTTGTTCCTCAGTAGCTGAGGAGTTTATATTTTATTGAAGTCCTGTAATCTTGCAAACCAGTCCTGTTAATCTGGGATATTTTCTTGTTTCCAGATTTGACATATGTAACTCTTCTGCTGTGAAAATGTAGAATAGCATTTTGCCATAATTCCCCCCCCCCCCCCCAAATTGTCATTAACCATCCAATAGGAAGATCTCTGGTTTGAATTCCAGCTTTATTTTGTAATTTCCATAATCATAGAATCAAGAATTGTAGAGTTGGAAGAGACCGCAAGGCCCATCCATCCAACCCCCTTCTGCCATGAAGGAAATTCCAATCAAAGCATCCCCGACAGATGGCCATACAGCCCTTCTGTAAACCTCCAAATAAGGGAGACTCCACTACACTCCGAGGGAGTTTGTTCCACTGTTGAACAGCCTTTAGGTCAGGAAGTTTCCTCCTCATGTTGAGTGGAATCTCTTTTCCTGCAGCTTGCACATCCATTGCTACCGGGTTCTGTTCTCTGGAGCAGCAGAAAACAAGTTTGTCCCTCTTCAATATGACATCCCTTCAAGTATTTAAACGGGCTATCAATCACCTCTTAATCTCTTTTCTCCAGCGAAACATCCCCAGCTACCTAAGTCATTCCGCATAGGACATGGTTTCCAGACCCTTCACCATTTTAGTCTCCCTCCTTTGGACACGTTCCAGTTTCTCAATGTCCTTTTGAATTGTGGTGCCCAGAACTGGACCCCAATATTCCTGGTGGGGCCTGAGGCAAAGCATAATAGAGTGGCACTATTACTTATGCCCTTGATCTAAATACTATACTTTTATTGATGCAGCCTAAAATTGCATTTGCCTTTTTAGCTGCTGCATCACACTGTTGACTCATGTTCAACTTGTGGTCAACTTGGACTCCTAGATAACAATTAATAATTTGTTTTATTTATATACCGCTATTCCAAAGATCATAGCGGTGAACAGCAAGTAAGCTAATTATCAAGTAAGCTAATTTGCCCCCAACAGTCTGGGTACTCATTTTAGTGACCTGGGAAGGATGCAAACCTGAGTCAAGCTTGGGCCCTTTTGCTGGTCTTGAACTCGCAACCTTGTGGTTTTCCCTTTCACACATAGTCTCGTTCAGCCAGGTGTCTCCCATCCTATATCTGTGCATTTCATTTTTCCGCCCTAAGTGCAGTACCTTACATTTCTCCATGTTGAAGTTCATTTTGTTAGCTTTGGCCCAGCTTTCTAGTCTATCAAAGTCATTTTGAATTTTGATTCTGTCCTCTGGAGTATTAGCTATTCCTCCTAATTTGGTATCATCTGCAAATTTGATGAATATGCCCCCAATTCTGTCATCCAAGTCATTGATAAAGATGTTGAACAGCACTGGCCCCAGGACTGGCATTTAACCACTGCACAACCAGGACTACAGGTTATCTCAGCTCCCTCTAGGGGATTTTGGAGGCCACACCTTCCCTGCATCCTGATCACCCCCTTTTGTGCCCCCAAATACCCTCTAGGGATGAGGGGTGCATTTTCAGCGTGTTTTTGGAGCCCCTGGGCCATATTATTATGCCCAAGTGAGACCATGTTTAACAACAGGAAGTAACCTGGAATTACTTCCTGTTATTAAAAAGGTCTCTCTTAGCCCTAAGATGGGGGAAGAACGGCAGCAAAAATCAATGAAAGCATTACCTAGAGTGTTACTTTGCAAATTGGTGGTCCCTGGATTGATGCTGGTCCCAAGCCCGTGGCAAACTGTTGTACCCAGTTGGCATCCATTTAGTGCCAGTCTCTGGAACATCAGACATTCGGAACCACTGCCTTAGAGGGCAATTCAATAAAATAACTCCACCCCAATATTTTGATTGGGGGATGGGACATGCCTAACAAGTTGATTTAGACCCCATGATCCTCATTGTCATTTGTGCTTGATATGATCTTGAGGCCCATTCTGTCCCCAAACTATGAAGAATGTGTGAAAACATACGAAAACACCACACTCCCTGTAAATCCTTCCAACCCCCCAACAGCTCCAATTTGTTCTGTAGTCTCTCTCAAAATGGCAACTGCAAATGGCAAGATGTCATTTCTTGCTGCCATTTGAGAGGGACCACAGAGGAAAATGAGAGATATTTGAGACTGCTCTGAGTCTATCTGGGTGGGGTGGCTGTAGCCTGTGTGAAGGATCTGGGAGTACAATTGGTCTTCACAGTTGCTGACGTATTCTAGAACCTTTGCCCGAGTCCTACACATACACACATAAACAGAGCACTCCCCCCAAAGAACTAACAAAGCACCTCAGCTCGCTACAAAAGAAAAGTATCACATCTCTCCTTAAGCCAAGTCCTACTTGGGATCATGGGGAGGCCCATCCTGAGAAAGCAGCTGGAATTCACAAACGCTCCCCGACTTCTGTGCGTATTCCATCAGAGCGCTGACAGGGTTTTTCCCAGAGATGCTGAGTTGTGGCGTTGTGGCTGAAGGTTCTGGCTCAGTATGTTCAGACTGGGTTGGTGTGGAATGAAGAGAGAGAAAAGGAGAAGTAAAGGGCCAAACATCCATGGCAGTTACAGATTCCCCCCCCCCCCACAACCCAGCTCCAGGCACTGCTTTGGGGATGGAACAAAGAGGAAGAGCATTCTGCAGTGCCACCTTGGTGTGTCAGACAGACTTGCCATCTCCTTGATACAGTGGGCCCTTTGCATACGCAGGGGTCTGTTCCGGACCCCTCCCCGTGTACGGCAAAAAATGCAGGACCTCAAATCCCGTTGATTTCTATGGCTGTGCACTCATGTGTGCAGCATGGTGTGTGCATCATTTTAAGTCCCTGGCCTTGCCATGCACAGAAGATTAAGTCTGCATATGGCAAGTCCACGTACGGAGTGGGTGGGCTGTACTTGTATGAGACCCACTGCACTGAAGCACAACTCCTCCTCACCCCCCAAAAAAAACCCCACATTTGTTGGCAAGTCAGCTGATGGGAACTGTGGTGGGTGGAAAAACTGAATCTGGCTAGTCAGTGTTATTCTTAAGGTTGGAGACCAGAAGGATGAAGTGTAATTGTTAAATGCAGATGAACATGCAGGTCTTCAAAGTGTTGAGCAACGAAAAGTGTGCTTCAAAAGCAGACAATGTTATAGCTGATATTCAAGTGAACTCCCTTCCTTCCAACACTCTTCATGGGGCCCCATCTCACCAATTCCGTCTCACTGGGAGAACTGTCCTCGTAGAGGGTTTTTTCTGGCTCTACACCATCTTCACCTTCATGCTCAACTTCATAGAACAGGATCTTCATGGCATTGGCAGCTGCCTCCTGCTTGGCCAACTTTTTGCTTCCCGCTTCTGCTGGAGGGAACCGACGGCCATCAATCACAGCCTGGAACTTAAATCTTGAGAGGCAGGATGTACAAATGGGCAAAAGAAAAAAGAAAAGCACAAGTGCACAGGTTAAACATATGTTATTGTTTAGAAAGCTGGCGCCTGCTGCTCAGAACATTTCAAGCTGAACTTTCCTCTCGTGGAAATCAAGGCAATACACAAGATTCTCTCTGTTCTCTATTATCATAGAATCATAGAGTTGGAAGAGACCACAAGGGCCATCCAGGCCAACCCCCTGCCATGCAGGAAATCTCAATCAAAGCATCCCCAACAGATGGCCATCCAGCCTCTGCTTAAAGACCTCCAAAGAAGGAGAATCCACTACACTCCGAGGGAGTGTCTTCCACTGTCGAACAGCCCTTACTGTCAGGAAGTTCCTCCTAATGTTGAGGTGGAATCTCTTTCCCTGTAGCTTGCATCCATTGCTCCGGGTCCTATTCTCTGGAGCAGCAGAAAACAAGCTTGCTCCCTCCTCAATATGACATCCCTTCAAATATTTAAACAGGGCTATCCTCACAACAACTCTCCAAGGTAGGATAGGGTGAGAAGTTGCAGTGAGGCCCAAGGTCAAATAGTATGCTCCACAGCTAAGTTGGGATTTGCACTCAGGCCTTTTCAGCACTAGTCTGACTCCAACCGCTTCCACATGCCGACTGTCTTCCAAGTCCTCTGTCTTAACTGAAGATATTTTATTAGGAAAGCAGCTACTATGACAGTGCAAACCTCTGGGGAATTGTTTTCCCATTGGGCTTGCTGCCAATGCACTCTGGCCTAAGCACACTGTTGTTAGTTCTGAGTACAGTAAGTCCATAGAGCCAGAGTGGCATAATAGTTTGATTATTGGACTACGACTCTAGATACCAGGGTATGATTCTCACCTTGGCTAGGAAACCCATTGGGTGACCCTGGGTAAATCACATGCTCTCAGCCTCAGGGGAAGGCAATGGCAAGCCTCTTCTGAACAAATCTTGCCAAGAAAACCGCACAGTAGGTTTGCCTTAGGGGTCAGAAATGACTTGAAGTCACACAACACATCAACAAACAAGAGTAGGTCAATGCAGTCAATTGGGATTTATCTACATGTTGATACATCATTCATGATGGAATAGGTCTATTCCAGCTCGAACTAGCTAGCCTCCTTGTGCACAGCATACACTTTCTTTCCAGCAAAGAATTTGGAAAAGTTCTTTTGTTAGGACTACACTTCCCAGAACTCCCACTGAAAGAAAAAAAGAAAGAGGAACTTTTCCAAACTCTGCTCTGCAGCAGGGGCGGCTCTTCATATGCTTTGGAATTCCACTCCCATCAACCCCAATGGTAAAGGATGAGGGAAAGAGAAGTTCATAGCTTTTGGAGGCCCAAGAATGACTCTTCCTATTTTAAAGCTCTATGTGGTTTGCGAGCCAGGCCTCTGCAGATGCTAACATTGCTCTTCTAGAATATGCTCAGCAGCTATACATTACAACAGTAAAGAGTTTGCCTGACATCACCAGTCTTCCAAAGAAGCCTGGCTCCCATAATGGAAGAACCAGCATAGACAGGAGATGGAAGAACCAGATTTAAGTCCCTCCTGAGTCAACAAATGGATTAGGCACCTCTCTTTCTCTCTTAGCCTGAACTAGCTCACAGGCCTGCCTCTGTGAGGAGAAAATGGTAGGTGAAGACAGTCGTGTAATGTTGCCCTGAGCTCACTGGAGGAAAGACAGGATAGAAATGTAACTATAAGTAAATAAAAATGTAAGATCCTGTTTAGCTTCCAAGGAATCTCAACAGTTTGAAAATTGGTTGCAGCAGCATTACAAGACATGGACACAAAGGCATGAAGGTTAGGTTTGCTACTGGGCTGAGCAGACCGGAGGTCCCCTTTAAAGCTATGGTCATAACTACTGTACTTCAAACTCTCAATCCTCAAGAACGCATCCTTCTTTCTCTGGCTTGGGAAGAACCTGCTCTTTTCTGGTCTCAGTGGAAAAAGTAGGCCAATTTTCCTGTCTGGCGGGTCCATTGACATACCAGAAGGTGGCATATACCGGGTATTCTGCTAGTGCTCAGAAAGGCAAGAAGCAAGAGACACTGTCTGTGTGGCTGTGCATTAAACACAGCGGATACAATAAGCAGCCATGCGTGAAGGTAAAAATAGAATCTGGTTTCCCCCAAATGTTCAAAGCAATGTGCCAATAGGCAGATGGGGAGGGTGGCTTTCAGTCTGGCCTCACATGGCAACAGATGCTCAGTACCAGGAGCAAGGCAGCACAGAATTCTCCAGCAACACACAGAATTATGGAGTCAAAGAGGTTGTTAGGCAAAAACAGGCAAATACCCACCCGATCTTCGATGAAGAACCTAAGGAAAATCCTACTTTTGGCTGTAATACTGTATGTTAGATGATGTTTTTATCATCCTGAATTGTATTTTTAAGTGATGATATTTTATTGTAATCTAGATGTTATTGTGGTTTTATGCTTGTAATCCCGCTTTGATCCACTGGGAGAGGTGGGAAATAGAAATATATTATTATTATTATTATTATTATTATTATTATTATTACATTTGACTCTAATTGACTCTATATTTGACTTCTAAGTCGAGGACAGGTTTTGGGGCCCAAATTATGTATGACCCGTGGATAAGTCGAGGGTAAAACTTAGGGGCATGTGACAAAGGATCTAAATGTTGAAACAAAGGAAAACAATGTCAAAAAGCTTACAAAAGTCCAGCAGGCATGTTGGTGCTCAGAGTAAAGGCTGGATAGATGAGAGAATAGAGGGGGGGTCTGTGGTTTCAGGAGAGATTATGCTCTTGCCTTTCACCAGGCTCCTTTTTTAAAATAAGAGTTATAAAGTACAGTACTTACACTGACCCATGGGTTAGGTGACTCAATTTTTGGGGCTGGGGGTTTCTGTTTTTTAACTAAAATACCTATACTCATTCATGGGTATATACAGTATATGAACAACGCTCTACCCTACTGAGCTGCAACTGAGGGGAAATGTATTGAAAAAGGACCACACAGCATGTATATGCAAAAAAAATTGCCCAAACATCTCTTTTAAATTTGGAAAGTAGAAGTGGACAAATGTCCATTGATCTGACATCTTCTTTTTCCTTACTCTTAACTAATTCTTTTCCCCCTTCTGGCATCTTCTGCCTAGCCACCAGAAGATGCTTCCTGAGATGGTAAAGGGCTATTTCCAAAACTGATGGAACAAGGGCAGCTTTTCTCCCCCAAAGCCTCCATATTTGCCCACATTTCTCTGTTCACTGTTTAGTCCCTTCCCACTGCTTCAAGTGCCTGAACAACAAAATCTATTATTATTAATATCAGTATTTCTAAAGCCCTATCTGTGTATGTGGCACTTTCACAGGCAGAAAATGAGTTCTTGCTCCTTCTAAATTTAGACAGACTCCCTGGCAGGCCTGTGGGACATTATTAGATTATTTAGCAAAGGCTGTCATATAACCAAAGGACTAAAAAAAGATCAAGAAGAGAGATTTCCTACTTTTATCTCAAGAGTAGGAATTGTGAAACACTCCCAATACTCTTGAATTAGTTAACTCCAACAGTCCTCCCTCTTACTATGCTGGTCAAGAGGCTGCTGAGACTTGCAATCTAATACAACTGGACACCCACCCCCAAATTAAGCAATCTATGAAAGGATTTTCTTTTTAAAAAACTGGGAAAATCTCTACTGATTAAGAAGCTTTAGGCAAGAAATGCTCAGAGATAGCCTACAGTGCCTCATATTCCTTGGGAATCATCCATCCACAATCAGACAGGATCTGGTGCCTTTCAGGAGTAAGCCCCATTAATATGAGCAGGACTTACTTGTACTATAGGACTGGGCTGTATGTGGCTGAGAAATGCCACACTTTCCAAAGTTGAAGGGCAATTATGGTGTTGGCATTTGAATAAGTTCCTGTAGCATTTTAAGGAAAACTGTCTTGCTACATTTGCTCAGATCTTATAATACTGGCAACGGAATTAACTGAAATGAAACAAGAACCCCATGCAAGGCAAGCTCCATCTCTCCCTCCCTCTTCCCGGAGAGCTCTCTTACCGTGGCTCATGCGATGGCCCGCTCTGCTTCAGCAAGACAAACTCGCAGTTCTGGTATGTGTACTGGGTGTACTCAATCAAGCCGCTGACAGGGTTCTTCTGCTGACAGGCTGCGAGCTTTTCAAGGGGGGTGCACAGGAAGGCTGTGTCAAACTGGGCTGCATAACCAGGGGACAGGGGGGACTCCATGATGCACCGGGACTCGTCCTGGTTGCTGATGGCATTCAGGTCCTCTGGGATGTCATCTGTGGCCCACTTGCCATTCTCAAAGTTGTCATAGTTGGGAAACCAGTGGTACCTGGGCCGTTTGCGGTAGTGACGATAGATGCGAGGAGGATAGATGTCACTCTGTTCCATTTGCTCAGATGCCTGCTGCCCATTCTCAAATTTCTCCTCCTCTTCAGCTTTCTCCTCCTCCTCTTCCTCCTCTTCTTCTTCTTCCTCCTCCTCCCTCTTGACCTTTAGAAGTGGAAGGGGTGGGGGAGGAGGTGAAGAAGCGATAGGAGGAGGTGGCACATCCACAGGCAGTTCTGGCCCTACATAAGGAGTCGGAGGCTGGGGGTCGGGGTCTGGGGCTGGAGGGGCAAGTTCTCGGATCTCTTCGGCTTTCACTTTGAACTGCATCCGCTTGCGTTTGTTGTCAGTGAGGGACCATTTGGGAGGATTAGCGTTCTCCTTCCGCACCTCTCCCAACTTCTCCAGGGCCACCAGGGTGGCATTGACATCCCGAGCTTTGGACAAGCCAATGTTTTTGGCCAGGTTGTGGGCAGTGGAGTCTGTGACACTGAACAAGAACTCACAGATCTTCTCCCTGACTTCAGCCATGATGGCAGAATCAAGACAGTCCTCTGGATCAGCAACGGTGTTCTCCTCTTCTCTTTTGATCCAAGAAGATGAAAATTGATCCCGGTCCCTCTGGATGGAGCGGTTATCTGGTTCTGATACTTCCTGGGGCTTCAAAACATCTGCTAACCTCCACAAAGGAGGACTATCCCCTATTTTGCACAACTGCCCGTGCTTGTGAAGCTTATACAGATGGTGGTTGACTTTCTTTTTGGGGACGTCAAGTTGACGGGCAAGACTGCGAGCTGTTTCAGTCTTCCCAGGTGTAAGCTGGCCCAAGGTCTTTAAGAGACGCTGCTCAAGCTCTTGGTCAGTAAGAGTCAGTCTCTGGATGTCTGAAACCAGCCCGCTGATTCCGCTCCTCGAGTTTCGGCCACTATCCCGTGGCCAGGGATGAAAAGGTTGCTTCTGTTCCTGCCAGCTATTGTTACAGGGAGGTCTTCTGGTTGCACTCTTGTACCAGAAACCTGAGTGAGTCTTGGGACTTTGACAGTAGCCCTGGTACACCTTGGGTTCCTGTCTCTGGGATGGCAGCAGCGAAGTTTTGGATAGCTGTCCCTTTAGGAAGAGGATCTGTTGTTGGCGAAAATCCTCGAGGCCGCCTCCCTGCGGGACAAGAGGACTGTTAAAGAAAGCTGGGTTAGAGTGGTCGCTAGGTTTGGGGGAAGCCTGATCTGAACCTTTGCCTTGAGTGGCCCCTCTGCTCATAGCGTGCTGCTGGGGCACAAGGGTAGGGCTGGCCACACAGACACCAGACGAGAGGTAGCAGTGGTTCCCTCTCACAGGGGCTGTGGTGCAGAGGCCTGGCAAAGAGAAAACAAGAGAACAAGGCAGACAGTTCAGACCTTGGTTAGACACCAAGTGGGATCCTGAAGGTTCAGCCTAACTGGCCCCACTCCATTCCACAGCAACACCACTGCATCCCTGTTTATTTTGTTGTTGCTTCCTTACAGATAGTGATTAGGCTTCATTACTAAAGGGCAACACTGGATGGTGTAGGCCAGTCTTCCCCAAACTTTGGTCATCCAGATGTTTTGGACCAAAATTTCTGAGCATTGGTCCAACTGGCTACGACTTCTGGGAGTTGAAGTCCAAAACAGCTGGAGAACCAAAGTTTGGGAAACACTGGTGTAGAGAGACCATAATGAACAGGCAGCTTATTGAGCGCAGAAAAAGCACCAAAGTTCAGCATCCAGCTTCCAACAAGGGCTAGGCAGATGGTTCCTAGGAACTCACAGAGAAGGACAGAGATTTTTCCCATCAGTTGTTCCCAACCTTGTTCCTTTGGGAACAACTAACTAAAGAGATAAGTTCTGTTTAGCTATCATTGCTACAGCTCTTGCTAGACCTCCATAAACCTGTCTGTTGCCTCTTTAAAATTAAGTTAACTCCACATCTTCCTGTATCTAACAGCACAAATCTAGATTAGTTAAGATGCTGCCTTCTGCAATATGACCCAACTTTCTTGCAGGCCTCTCTATAGCAGGGAAAACCCTCATTTTTGTTATACAGTACACTTGTCCCTCCACATTTGCTGGAGTTAGAGGCACAGGACTCCTGTGAATGTGGAAAAATTGCAAATAACAAAAACACTATCTTTTTACCTGAGAAAACACATCTCTGGGAATCTCTAGGTCTTCCAGTGGAATCTGTGGTCAACATCTGCCAGACACTGACCACAGAATTGCGCTGAAGGAGCTACAAATGCCTAGTCGAGTGTCTCTCTAGGAATCTCTAGGTTCTTCAGTGCAACTTTTGGTTAAAGGTGACCAAAGAGTTGCGCTGGAGGACCTAGATATTCCTAGAGAAAACATATTAATAAAATCCATGAATAATCCAATCTGCAAAAGTCAAAGCCGCAAATGTGGAGGGACAAGTGTATTTTAAAAAGTATATTAAAATAATTAGATCCTAGCCCATAAGATAGAAGAGAATTTTTTTAAAATCTGAAATTGCAACTGCTTGGGTCTATTTTCTATCTGTAAATCATTATCTAAAACATACAATTGTCTACTGGAGCAAGCTGTGTAAATTGTTCCTACAAAGGTTATACACACCTGTTGGCTTGAATAATAGATTTTCAAATCTGAGAAAACCAAAAACTATACACACACACACACACACACACACAAACAGTGGTCCCTTAGTATCTGTTGGGGTTTGGTTCCAGGACCCTACATGGATAACAAAATCCGTGGATGCTCAAGTCACATAGCAAAATGGTGTCCCTTATATAAAATGGAAAATCAAGGTTTGCTATTTGGAATTTTTACTTTGGGAGGGAATATTTTCAAGCCATGGATGCTTGAATCGGTGGATTAAAAAATCCGTGGATAAGGAGGGCACACAGATGTAAATCCTGAATTTTTGCGGACTAATTACCTGAGATTTTATTTTCAAATTTAGAACATTTGTGATATTTTAAAAGCTTTACATTTTGTCATCAGGCTCTGTTGACATTTGGCTTTGGCTTGAAAGACCGGGGACTGCAGGGAAGGTATTTACATATTAAGACAAGCTAAGGATGTATGTAGCTCAGTACTTTTGTAAACCTGCCTAATATTGAAGCAGTGGATACAGATATCATGCTAATCCACATCGCTGTGATGATTTCCTGGTACAATATGTCACTGTACTCGATGAAATAGAGTTGCCCTATTACTATACAGTTCATCCCCATTTAGAGGCAAATATTGTGGTATATCAGGGCTTACTCCCAAGTATGTATATGCAGGATTACAGCTGTAACCTCTTGCAGCAAATACTCAAAAATAGGAGTTCTTGTGGGCTTTTTACAACTCACTGTTGTCTAAATTGTCATTGGAACTAGTGACTTGATTGTTGGACTCTGGAGACTAGGGTTCAAATCCCTGCTTGGTCATAAAAACCTTGGGTAAGCCTCAGAGGAAGGCAAAAGCAAAACCTCTGAACAAATCTTGCTAAGACAACTTTCTTAGGGGCAATGTAATCCAGAAACTATTAGAAAGTACACAACAAGCTGCGATTAATCCATTAGCAAGGTACGCTAAGCATTTAACCACTGTGTCTTTTAAAAATGGGAGTTCCCTCTCTTCAACTCCCCAAGCCAAACTCTCAACCAGTGGTCCCCAAACTGTGCCCTTTAAGGGGATGTTCGACTTCAGTTCCTACAAGCCACAGCCATTTGGCCAACAGTCTGGGATTTTGGGAGCTGAAGTCCAAAATCCCTTAAAGAGCACAGTTTAGAGACCACTGATCTAAAGGATCCCTCCTCCCAGATATTCTTTTTAAAGGCCATGTGAAGTCAAAGGCTTTTATGGCTGGCATCCATAGTTTTTTGTGGGTTTTTTGGGTTGTGTGGTCATGTTCTAGAAGAGTTTATTCCTGACGTTTCACCAGCATTTGTGGCTGGCATCTTCTCTGAAGATGCTGGCGAAATGTCAGGAATAAACTCCTCCAGAACATGGCCACATAGCACAAAACCCCCCCCCCCCAAAAAAAAAACCCTAAGAGAGTTATGCCTTCTCTACAGAATACCCTCTCCCTGTGTCCAAGAGATAAAATAAAAAACCAAGAACAAACACCATTATCTTAGGAAGCAAACCTGAACTGGGGGCCAAGGTGGGCTGCTTGACCACTTTCAGCAAGTGGTCAAGACAAGAGAGAAAAGGGAGAGGAGAAACAGGGAGACTCTTACCTCTTCTTGTCCCACACTGGCAATAAGAACTGGGCATTGCATCGTTGGCACAAAACAAAAGAGGGAAAACTTGGTTTAAAAGATAAAGATCTTTTAAATGAGAAGGGAGAAGGCTTGCGAGGAGAAAGCGGAGCCCTACCACATGGAGACTGACGCCAGGAGCTGGTGGGGAGGGTTAAGGGAAGAATTGGCCATGATGCAAAGACTTTGCAAGAATTGCACCAGCCTCAATTCATCCCTTTTAACATTGCCTTCTGATAAGTTTCACTTTCTATTCTCCGTCTGTCCTGCCTCCTTCCTCCCTGAAACTGTCATTTCAGGCAGAGGGGTGGGGCTGGTAGAAAATTATTTATTTACATAGTACAAACTATATGATTCGTAATTCATAATATACTTTTTCTTCAAAAACCCCCACCCCAACAAACAGACATTTAGAGGATAGACATTTCATTTAAATTAAACCATCACAAGATCATTAATCATAGGGATTGCTTTCTGACGGACAAAGAAATCTAACTGGCACAAGTTTTATTTGCTGAAATATAGAAAAGAATATAGTTGTCATAAAGGTGGTTGGCTTTTCATCTCTACTCATAACAATATTTGGAACCCACTGGCGAGGAAGAAATATGCTGTATTTATGTCATCCAGAGACATTTTCATACCTCAAATGCTTGTTTAAAAATCAAATTGCATTGTGTAAACCCAAGAAATTTTTGGCTGTAACCCTTTGCTCCCTCCCTTTCCTGGGAACCAGTTCCACTGAATCAATGGATTTTAGTTCTGAAAAAGCATACATGGGATAAGTATTAATTATTAATTAATATTTATTACTATCATCATCAGATATTCTTTGGGAAAGAAAATTTAAATACATTGGACAAAGCAATAAAGAATCATGGGAAATGGTGATTAAGAAAACAGAAGAAAAATGGGGTATGAAGAAGTAAAAATTATGTTTTTATAATTTTTATAACTACATTTTATACTTCTTCACACCCCATTTTTTCTTCTACTTTCTTAAGTGCAATTTCCCATTTAACTCTCCATGATTCTTTATTGCTTTGTCTAATACATTAAAGTTTTCTTTCCTGAAGGATACCAAAGTAATCTATATTCTTTTATATATTTCAGCAAATAAGACTTGTGCCAATTAGATTTCTCTGCTTTAGAGGATTTTCCTTGCAAGACTTATTCAAAGGAGGTTTGCCACTGCCTTACTCTAAGCCTCCAGTGAATTCCCATGGATGTACTGGGATCTGAATCCTGGTTTCCCAGTCCTAGGCTAATATTCACACCACTACCCCATCCCCAGGTCTAGTGAGACATATTCTGAGCCTTTTGGTTGGCATAATAAGGGTATCGCCACTGTGTATAGCCCTATCTCAGACAAAGTTGCTTCTTTTTTCAAAGCCTTTGTTCATCCAAGGCAACCTTTTCCTTCTTGTCTACCTCAAAGTTTGTTTAAGCAACAATAGCCCTGGGAAGATGGTGAAGGAGGGCTGGAGAAACATAGACTTTCAGTATCAGGTTGCAGAAAATATCTCCAGTAAACAATGCAATAAAGCAGGGGTAGGCAATCTTTTTGAGCCGGGGGCCGGGTTGCTGTCCCTCAGACAACTGGGGGGCTGAAGCAAAAAAATAAATAATTAAATAATTTTTTAAAAAATTATGTATATGAATAAACCAGGATAAATGTAGGACAAAATTTTCAAATGGAAGACACTTTTTTTAAAAAATGGAGGACACGCAAAAAATTTTGCTGATTTTTTAAAAAATGTTAATATAAATGCCTGTTTCTGAGGCTTCTATAGACAATTGCCCCCCAAAGGCCCCGGCGGCAATCGGCAGCAGGACCGGGCTGGGGCCGGTCCCAAGGCCTCGCCAGGCCGCATCCGGCCCCCGGGCCGCAGGTTGCCTACCCCTGCAATAAAGCTTCGGTTGGGAAAGAAGGGGATTCTACTATAGCTGATCCCCTGAATGTATAGTACTGCATAGATCTTTAAGTTTGGACACCAAATAGTAACTCAGAAGAAAAATGGAGATTGGTGCAAGAAAACAAAACCATCCCAGATGCATTTTGGAACACATTTTCCTGTTCTTGTTGTGCGCTTTCAAGTCGTTTCCGAATTATGGTGACCCTAAGGCCAAATTTCTTGGCAAATTTCTTCAGAGGGGTTTTGCCATTGCCATCCTCTGAGACTGAGAGAGTGTGACTTGCCCAAGGACATCCAGTAGGTTTTTATTCTTGAGCGAGGGTTCGAATCCTAGTCTCCAGAGTCGCAGGCCAACACTCAAACCCCTGCACCTCACTGGTCCTCTAAAAAGTGTCTCTAAAATGTTCCCCAGAAGGTTCAAAATTTCCTTAGTGTCCACGGTTTGCCTGACCCAGTTGTTTCATTTCACAAGTGCCTAGTCTTAGTCTTGGATAAAAAGTTTGCCAGACCATACTGAGTGCTGTTCTTTTTTGTGGGATAGGAACGTGTCCCTGTTCTTTCCATGATATTTCTACCTCTGGTACCAAATTTTCGGTGGACAAAGTCATGCCCAATAACACACCTGTTGTATTAACAGAGGTATAGGTGCATCTATGCCAGTGGTTCCCAAACTTGGGTCCTCCAGATGTTTTTTTGAACTACAATTCCCAAAAGCCCCAGCCATGTTTGACAACTGTCAGGAATTCTGGGAGCTGAAGTCCAAAATATCTGGGGGAACCAAAGTTTGGGATTCACTACTCTATGCCTTTGCTCATCCTCCTTTTGACAATGCAGAAGAGGAATATCTAGTTGGAGTTCACTGGGCTCCCAAAAAACAGGTGGCTCTTAAATGACTGCATGGAAGGTCAGTGTGATTTCCACAGCCCCTTCTCACTATCCTGACACACCGAAAGCCACAGATGAAGGAGAAGCAAACCGAAATAAAGTGCCAAAAGCCACTCAGCACCAAGAGCATGAAGCTGGAATATCTTGATCCAGGTCAAGGGCAGGGCTGAGAACAGCAGAGCATAAACTTTCCGCCCCAGTATTGGTTAACAGGATCGAATCACACGTTTGCCTCCACAGGTGTGACATGAGACACTCACAGGGCGGTTGTGGAAGAACTTGTGGGTCAGCCTATATGGTGCCAGGACCGCACAGGTACTGGGAGCACCAAGACAAATCCAGGGAAGGCCAGATTGTACCTGCCTCTTCTCTAAGGACAAGCCGTCCCAAACACTGCACTGAGGACCTGTCAGAATCCTTCATCATGCCAACAAAATTCTTTTGAAATCCCAAATTCACAGAATCAGGCATTCAAGGGGGATTTCATTCCAGTGCACCAAGGGGTCTCATCCTTCCTCTCCGCTACTCCCTGCAAAATGCCTGAACTAGAAGGCTGTGATTTGATCCTGGGGTGATTTTAAACATGGTTATGCTTGCAAGAGATGAACAGGGTCGTCAGTGTTCACTTGCAAAGTTGTTCCAAGCAAAACCAACTACACTTGGCCCTTATATTTGCTGGGATTAGAGGTGCAGGACCCTTGTGGGATTGGAAAAAGCATACAGTGGTACCCCGGGATACGAATGCGCCGCCTTACGAAATTTCCGGGTTACGAAAAAAATCCATTTAAAAAAACTGTTCCGGGTTACGAAGGTTATTTCGGGTTACGAAAAAATTTTTGGTGCTTTTCGGCGCTATTTCGCACGAAATCGCGGCTTTTCCCCATTAGCGCCTATGGCTTTTTCGCCTTACGAAGATTTTCGGGTTACGAAAGCGGCGGCGGAACGAATTAATTTCGTAACCCGGGGTACCCCTGTACATTAAAAAAAATAACCTATACTGTATATATATGTGTGTGTGTGTGTGTGTGTGTGTGTGTATATATATGTATATATATTTACCTGAGAGAATCTCTAGGTCCTTCCACAACTCTATGGTCAACATCAGGTCGTGGAAGTTAAACACAGAATTGCCTGGAGGACCTACAAATGCCTAGAGAAGTGTTTTCTCTAGGAATCTCTAGGTCATCCAGCGTGACTCTATGGTCAACCTCAGGCAGAGCTGGAGGACATATTAACTAAATTCACAAAAGCTGAAGTCGCAAATGTGGAGGGCCAAGGGTACTTGGCAAGTACAGGCATGCCTCAGTTTAACAAAGCCTCTGAGATCAAAGTTCCTGTTTACAAAGTCCCAGCTCCTCCTCATCCTCTTCTATCTGGAAGGAACTTTTAGCAGCATGAGCATTGGGAGAGATAATGGAGGTGGGCTGAAAAACACAGGAATTCTGTGTTGAGTTGCAGCAGGATGTCTGCAGCAAACAATCCTGCTTTAGATAATGTGACTTGGCCATTTTGGGCTATGGGTGGTTTATAATGATGGGGAAAACTTCCTCCCCCACAAAACCAGAAGCCACTCCTGACTTTTATTTATTCATTTGTTCATTCCTGGGATTGAAACAGGATAGGGAAGGTGGCTTGAAGTGGCTGATGGTTCCCCTGAGTATATACTTGGGGGAAAAACCCTTTAGGGGATTGGGTGGAAACAGTGGGTTTCCCCAATTCTTGTGCACCTCTGCTCCATATATAGGCAAGTGTGGGCAATTGCCTATGTCCTGGTATGGCCTATGCCAAGTATATGCAGCCCTTGCCTCCCTCCTAACTATGGTGTGAACAGCTGGACTGGCTGTGATGACAGTACTGGCTTAAAAGATTGACAAAGTTGTGTGCCTGTGTTTGAATCAGAGCAGCCTTTAGTCCAAATTCCAAGTCCTCGTCTTTCTACATGGAAGAACAGAATCATGTCTTCTAACAAGGAACCATCCTAGGGCACCTTCAGAAATAAGAGATTTATTACACCATGAGCTTTTGGACTATTATAAACTTGTCTTAACAGACTGGCTTCTCTCTAGCTAAGGACTTCTCTGCCACATGAAACTAGGTTCTCCCCCCCCTCCCCACACACTCCTTTTAGTTGCACTGGGGGGTTTTGCCATTAAATGATAGCTGCCATAGGAGTGTTTTTAATGGGGTCAGCTATACTCTTCTCACCTGTTGCCAACTGTGTTTCGGGGAAATGCACAACTCTCTAGAACGAAATTCTAGGTAACTCCCCAAACTACAAATCCCAGAATTCTGTGACAATTCAAGTGCTAGATACAACATTGCTGTACAGAATAGCTTTCATTATATAGCGACTAAGGAAAAACTACATTGTTTACCATAAGAAGGGATTTTTGAGGAGATAAAAAAGGACGGCATCTTGAAGACCTTTCGAAAGATAATTCAAGACACAGGGGTCATAAGGGGAAAAAAGGTCAGAATTTAGCTGTCATTTGCAACTAGCACTCCAAAAGATCCATACATACTGCCTGCATTCACGCATATTATTTAACCTGCTACAATTCTCTAAGTACGGTGGACAATCAAAAGGAAAGAAATTCACATACAGGAGGCAAACCAGGCAGTCTAGTCTGTTCTTGCACATGCCGGCAAGCCCTCAAAGAAACTTGCCAGCCATAGTTCACCTGGGGCTCTGAGAGCAGCCTTCCTGGCCTTGTTCTAACTACTGGATCACTTGAGACAGAGAGGTGAAATTTCATCCCAGCAGCAGTTCACACACTGTGCCTTGCAACAAGGTTCAAGCAAGGTAACTTTATCTCCGAGGGGAAGTACATGCCCAATATTCATAGCACCTCTGAAACTGCTCTGATCCTTTTGAATCCACCAACGTATCGTGTAGCAGCCAAGTTTGCAGTTTATACACATCTCATTTCCTCCGCTGCTGGAAAAAACCCTCTGAAGAGCTTCCTTCTTTTGGTTCTTAACAGCAATTCTCTCAGGCAGCTGTAATACTTGATGCGGAGAGGTGTGCACCAACAGCATGTCTTGACAATAGTACTGAGTCTACAGACTAACACTGTTATATCCTTGGAGGTCTTTAAACAGAGGCTGGATGGTCATCTGTCAGGGATGGTTTGATTGTGAGTTCCTGCATGCCAGGAGGTTGGACTGGATGGCCCTTGCGGTCTCTTCCAATTCTATGATTTTATGATTCTATATTAATATTAACCTTTATTTATAGTTCTTCTCCCCCCTCCAAATCAAGAATCAAGGCAGCTTTGAACTGAAATGATTGCAATACAATTAAAAACATACAAAGAGTCCATACTAAAACAGAATTAAACCATGAACTATTAAAGACAGAGAAAGTACTCTGTGTGAGTGAGTGGGTGAGCTTGAAGAGGCTTTCAGAATGTCCTGTACTACTGATTTCTTGTTTTCTCTCAATGGTCTTGCTTTTAATTCTATTGTTGGTTTAACAGTATATTTTAATTTTTCTACAAATTTTAAAGCTGTACTTAAAAATTAAGTGATTCACTTAATTTTTAGAACTTAAATTTTATTTCCTGGAGTACCCACATGGCCAGAAGGAAGAGGGGCCTGCCTGCACGACTGTCCCTCCAATACCACCTGAACTGGAAATAGGTAGAATCATAGAGTTGGAAGAGACCGCAAGGGCCATCCAGTCCAACCCCATTCTGCCATGCAGGAAATCCAAATCAAATCATCCCCATTGACAGATGGCCATCTAGCCTCTCTTTAAAGACCTCCAAGGAAGGAGGCATGTACATGTTGACAAAATGCAGGCTGGTGACTAACATCATCGTATTTTTCTCCTTCTGTATGTTTTTCAACATCTCTGCCTGATGAAGAAGCCAGTGGCATTTTGAAAGCTTGCAACATGTATTTTGTGCATCTTGGTTGGCCTAGTATTTTGGATGTTATTATACTTTACCCTTTGTAAGTCGTCTCGAGTCACGGACTGGGGAAAGGGCAAAATATAAATTTTTAAAAAATGAAAATAATGCTGGTTATAACATATATAAAATTATTATTATTTATATATGTAATATGCTTGCTTACATATTATGCTTTCTGAAGTTACACTCCATGCATCTGATGTAATGGGATGCAGTTCACAAAACCATATACTGTACTATACAAAGGTTAATAGTCTTTAAGAGGCTACCAGGCTCTTTGCTGTAACAGCCCCCTTCTCTAAAAATGTTATTAGTAACTCCAAGTTTGGATGGAATCTCCACAGTTCAGATGTATATGCAAGAAAATGTAACTATCCCCAACAACAACAATATACACCAGTGCTTCTCAACCTTCTTAATGCAGTGACCCTTTAATAGTTCCTCATGTTGTGGTGACCCGCAACCATAAAGAAGTGGTGTCTCGGTTCCTGAGACCATCGGAAATATGTCTTCCAATGGTCTTAGGTGACCCCTGCGATTTAATGTGGGAAAGAATGAATTAATGAATCCTCATTCAGTCCAGACATGTTTTATTAATCGTCATGAAGTCAGCTTTGATTTACGGCAGCCCTGTGATTGACAGACCTCCAAACCCTCTGTCTCCAACTGCCCTGCACAGGTCTTGCAGACTCAGGGCAGCCTCACTGAGTCTATCCACTTGTAATGCAGTCGCCCTCTTTCCCTACTGTCTCTCACTTTACCAACCATGAACATCTTTCAGTCCAGACATAATTTTGTTTTGGGAGTGGGTCGGGAATTATTTTCAGAGCATCCCAGCTCCACAAATGAGACAGCTTAATCTATGAGTAGACCTTTCTACAACTACAGACATTTCCATTTGCCATACATGAGTCCCAATTTAAGAGAAGATGATGTGTAACACCTTGGCTTCTGCCCGGCTGAGAAACCCAAATGATCAGCTGTCTAATTCTCCAGTCTGTTCAAAGAATTCTCTATTCTATTCAAAGAGGTTTTCTTTCACTGGCTACCAGGTTTTTTTTTAAAGGGAGAACCAATTTATAATTTTGGGTGTTTTTCAAACCAGGAAGAATGCGCATTGAGAGAAATGAACACCACACATAAAGCCAAGTCAATGCAACTGAATACAGTACTTGACTTCAATTCAAGACAGGTTAATGCCCTCTTTACAAACTGCATATAGTGCTTATTTGAGTGTTGGGATTGCGACTCTGGAGACCAGGGTTCAATTCCCAGCTTGGCCATGAAAGCCCCTGGGTGACCATGGGTGAGTCACACTCTCTCAGCTTCAAAGGCAATGGCAAACCTCCTATAAGCAAATCTTGCCAAGAAAACCCCTGGTTACTGTAAGTTGGAAACAACCTGAAGCCAAAAAACACACACATGAGCGCTGCCCTAAACCCAGTCTAGAAGAGCTGTGGTTTAAAGACCAGGGAAGAGCACTACTTTGAGAGCGGTTATGAGTTGCACGTGGCTGAGGCTGTTAGGTCAGGCAGCAAAGGGAAAATAAAGCTGTACAAGAGAAGGAAAGAACAGTCTTCTTGGACCAGAGATTTCTGGGAAGCCACTGATATGGCATGGAAAAGCAAAAGCCAGGGAGGCTGGATCAAGAGAGGAAAAGGACTTTGGCAGTTTTGAAATCCCCTAGCCCAAGGAATAATAATAATAATAATAATAATAATAATAATAATAATATGTCACTCCCCACCATGCCAACGCTGCCATCCCTTGCTGTCTCCCCCATTCAGAGGTACAGCAGGCCCTTGGTAATCTGCTGTGGTTTGGTTCCAGGACACACACATACACGCATGTGGATACCGAAATCTGTGGGTGTCGAAGTCCCATTAAATACAACGGCAAATTAAAATGGCATCCCTGATATAAATCGGCAAGCTCTAGATTTGCTTTTTGGAATTTTTATTTTAGAAGTATTTTCAAACTGTGGATGGCTGAATCCTTGAGTGAGAAATGGATGGATAGCGAGGGCCAGGTGTATTCTGCGTCTCTACCTCAAAGCTCCACCTTACTTTCTTACAGATCGCCTTCCGCTCCTCCTTCCAGCTCTGAGTATAAGCAAACGTCTAAGTGTCGTGGTTATGACCCTGGAGTTCAGTTCCCCCCTCGGCCATGGAGGCTGGCTGGTGACTTTGGGGGAGCCCCATGATAGGCAGTGCATCCAGACTTCAGAAGTAATCTGCTGTGACTCCACTTTAGCTGCCATGGCTCAAAGCTATGGGAGTCTGGGGACTGTGGTTTACTGTGGCATAAGAGTTCCACTATGGTGAGGCTGGCGTACTTTGGTCACATCATGAGAAGGCACAACTCATTGGAGAAAGTGATAGTGCTATGGGATTCTGGGAAATGCAGTTTGTTGTGGCATGAGAGTTCTGCTCTAGTGCCACAGCAAGCTAGAGCTCCCAGAATTCCATAGCACTGAGCTATGGTCGTTAAAGTGGGGTCAAACCCAGGGTGACCAGAGATCTCCCTTTTCCTGGACATGGACTCCATTTCAAACTTCTGCCCGGGAAGAATTTCCAACTTACAGCTCTGGGACCTCAACAAACTCCAACTCCCAGAATGCCATAGCCTTGAGCCAGAACGAGAGTGAAAGCGGGGCCAGACTGGGTTATTTCTCCAGTGAGGCTGCAGCCCTGAAGAGGTTTTTCTCCTGACTCTCCCCCATCAGAGGAGGGGGCTCTTGGGGCAGGGATCCAAGTGGATCAGGGGCAGTTCCTGCTGCAGGCAGCCCAAGGCCTGGGCCGGGCCTACGAGGCTCTGAGGCCGCTTCCCTTCCTCGCCCGGAGGAGAAGGAGCAGAAGGAGGCCTTTGCCCCCGCCGCCTCCTCCCTCCCCCGCCTGCATTTAGGGCTTACCGTCCTCTTCTTCCTCCTCCTCCTCCCCTTCGCCGCCACTCCTCCGTCGAAAGAAGACGCCGCCGCCGCCGC